>NW_015646846.1:28626-40794 GCF_001515625.1 Sinocyclocheilus rhinocerous | reverse complement strand
TGATGTCTGTGAGAAAGGTATATTCACTCGACAAGCTCGCGCATCTGCGCCGCCGCGCGCTCAATCCACTCAACGTGCTTTCTTTTATCAGCTCGGCTATACAGGCTATACAGGCGTTAATACTGAATGTTTAACATTATATTCATTGCATACATATACTTCGTCCTTAACTCCATTTATTATTATTATTATTATTATTATTATTATTATTATTATAAGTTAACCATTTCAAAAACAGGTAAACAGGAAATAGTATTCAATATTATCACATGCTGTGTGGTATCGGCGTTTGGTATCGGGGCATTTTAACGAGTACAAGTACAGGAGCTCAGTATCGGGCCCGATACCGATACCAGTATCAGTGCATCCCTACTTCTGATATATTGAAAATACACTATTTGGCATACTTTAGCATGCTATGAAGTCTGCATCCACACATGCTTAATCTTGCAAGACGTTTTGCAGAATGAGGGTTACCATTGAGACACGCGAGAGCAGAGCAGAGCTGCACAAAGAGAGAAGTGCAACATTTTGGTATCACGAAGAGATGGATGGTGTCTATTAATCATGAACAGCATGAGGGCATTTGAAGTAAACGAAGCAGCGCTGCATCACAGGGTCTGAAAGGAGGTGCACTCGTGCGGAAATGTGACTCCATCACGGAAATGAAACTCATAACAGCAGCTAGTGCCGCTTTCTGTTAACTCCCGTTTCACACATGATGTCATTTGTTCAAAGAGCTGTGGCTGCAAATAAGTGACAGATGAAGCATGGATTTATCACTGAATATAAATAGTGTGCGCGCACTTGTATCTCAGCAGCTGCAATGAGCTAATTTACTGTCAATGTGTGTGATTTATCAGAGTTAAAGCAGCAGTTTCAGAGGATGAGTACAGAGCCTGAATGTGTCTTTCTGAAATCACAGGCTTGTTTGAATGTAAAATTGAAAGGAAGCTTGAAAACGATGCTTAAAAATTATGTGGTGAATGCTTGTGATGTTTTCAGTGTCTCTTATCTCACTATATGAGGACAGGAACATATCTCCATTGAACTTCATCTCCAGAGCTGCTCTGAGAATCATGATTTCATTTGACACACACAAACTCAACGGTCTTCAACTGTCAAAATAGAAGTTTGGTTTGACTTTGTGACAGAAATATATAACTATTGTAAATTAGAATGTACTTCTCAATGTAATAATAATAATAATAATAATAAAACTTGTGCAGCATTTTGGCAAAAAAAGGCATTTTAAAATTTAATTTGATTACATTTAAAAAAAAAAGTTTTTAATTAAATTTTTAATGTTTGATCACCAATATTTTTGATAATAAATTTGTATTAAATTAATCATTTAATTGTAAAAGTTCTATGAATTCAACTGATTAGGCGTGTTTTTATTTTGTAAAATCTAATTATAGCATTTAAATGGAACCTAGAAAATTTAAAATGGAATTTTTTTGAGGGGGGGGGTATTCATAAATTTCATAGGGCCCTAAAATTAATTTTTTATTAAACCTTTAGGAATTATAATTATTACTTCTCAAAGTATAAATACATAAATAAATAAATAAAACTTGCACAGCATTTTTTTGTGCCAAAAAATAATCTTATAACATTAAAACAAAAAAAAGATTTCATAGGGCCCTAAAAAAATGATACAATTATAGCAATGATTTTTTTAATTGTAAAAGTTTAATAAATTTAATTGATTGGACATGCTTTTTTTATTTTGTAAAATCTAATTAATTCACTAAAATGTAATCTAGAAAAAATTCAACGGAATTTGGGAAAAATAAAACTATTTTACAGGGTCCTAAAAATGTAATTTTGTGAAACTTTTCTTAAAAGTTTCTACTTACTTCATCTGTTTCACAATGGTGCTCTTCCCTGATTCACCTGCACCTGAAGAGAGAAGAAAACAGTGTCAATGAAAAATGCAGAGCAAGCAGTCAAATAAAACAAAATACTGGGTTTATCTTAAAAAATATAAAGAATAAATCAAATTTAAAAAATGGTAAAAAAAACAACTATTAAATAAAAATAGCTCCTATAGTGTATCGCCAATTTCAGTGCATATCAACATTCATACAGATGTGCGATCTCAAGTACTCTGTGCATGATATATCATATCTGAAGTGTGGAGGCTGTACGTGTGCTTATATTGAAAGACTCTGCACTTCGTCCGCTCCTGAAGATGACTTCAGTCTAATACCGCCCACTGAAGCTGTGCCAAAACATCTGCTGTCAAAACTCAGCTTCTTGTTGATGAAGCCCGGCCACGGCTCTCCGCTTGTTATTTCCACTGCACAGAAGCCTGATGTTCTGAGAGGACGCTGACAAGTTCAGCCATGTATACGGAAAAGGTCTGAGAACGGTTCGGATTATTCCTGCATAAAGTAATGAGCTCTGTCTGTCAATGTCGTAAAAGCACAGCTCTGAGCGGTTCTGCATCTGAAAGTGCTGAGAGAACAAAAACCTCCAGCTCTGAGTGGAAGATGTGGAGTGGTTATTCAATTACTGTGAGTGGACAGATTCTGAGCTACGCTCGGGGGAGACAAATAACTATTTCAAAAGGCTTTCAGCCAAGTGTAAAGGAGAACGAAACATTTTATCAGATCACATTAGTTATAATTCAAGATCTCAAAAAACACCAGCTGCAGAATAAATTTACCTACTCATGATTGCTAGGGTTGGGTACCGAACTCGGTACTTTTAAGGGTACCGACCGAATTGCGTCGGTACTACCGATTAATCACTTGTAGAAAAAAATAATACAATTATTAGCCTATTAAAAAATGTTTTAAAGGAATATTCACACAATTTTTCTTCCATGTATTAATTTCAACAGTAAACCTCAGTTTGTTTGCCAAAAAATAAAAGGGTTTGATTTTCATTTGATTTAAAAAAAATGTTTAATGACTTCATTTGATTTTCAGAAAAATTAAAACAAGAATTTCTGGGGGGAAAAATAAAAAATAAAGAAAAGGTTTGTAGGGCCCTATTGTTCAAAACCCACGGAATTCATAAATTTTGGACGAATAAATCAAAAGTAGCCACTGCCACTTAATTTGAATCGCGATATGAACTAGCGTCTGTGAATATTGAAATGCAAAAAGACGGTTTAAATATGAATCCTGCATGTTCCGCGTGCCTCTGTATGTATGAATGGTGGAAACGCGGTTTTGTTTACTATACAAACACTGAAGCAAGCGTGACGCTCGCGGTGATTTTCGGTCTCTGCGTTTCACTATATGACGGCATGAACACAAAAACATATTCTCCAGAGCTGCTGTGAGAGTCACTTCGCGAGATTTTTACAAGAGTAAAGTACCGAAAAAAGGTACCGTTGGGTACCGGCACCGAAATTCAGGTACCGATACCGGTACCATACCGGTTAAAATGTGAACGGTACCCAACCCTAATTGCTATAAGATGTTGTTTCGATCTTTGGTGTATATCAAAATACCATGGTATTAATATCTGTACCAGGGTGCAGACGCAGCATTTTATGTGGAGAAAGCCAGAAAGCAAAAAATCCTCTCCATTTCATTTTCTTTTAACATGTTTAAATGTAGTAGGAGATGGAAATGGAGACGCAACATCTGCGCAGGAGTGCCGTCAGCAGCCCCTACAGCAGCGTGTGAAATGTGCGTCTCCTCGGCCATCTGCTGAATCATTCAAACACAGCTATCTCAGTACGAGACCCACTCAATGGCCTAATTTACTGCACAGTACCACAAACCAATTACTAACTCATACTTTCTTTTTTTAACAAGCATCTGAAGAGATTTGGCTTATATAAAAAAAATTTAAAAAGTGATAGAAAAAAATAATAATAAAATAAAATAAACCGACAACCAAATGTCACTTTATTGGGGGTGTGCAATTTCTTAAACAAGGGTTAACAAATCAACTCAAATCAAATTAAATATTAAATTAAAATGTTTGACAACTGACAACCAAATACCACTTTATTAGAAGTGTGTAAAATAAAATAAAACAAAGCAAAAAAACAAAACAAAATTAAATAAAATAAATAAAAAAACTGATAACCAAATATCACTTTATTGGAAGCATGTATTTTTTTTTGTAAATAAGGGTAAAAAACAAAACAACAAAACAAAACAAAAAAATAAAATAAAATAATTGTTTGAAAACTAAATACTATTTTCTTGGAAGTGTGTAATTTCGTAAATAAGTCAAACCCAAGAAATGACAACTGACTATCAAACATCATCTTATTGTTTTTGAGGAAGTGATTAATTAAAACATTTAAAAAGGCAGAAATAAATATGTACACAAATAAAAATTTGTTATTTGCACAAGTGTGAGCTTGTATGAATGGTTGACTTTCATGCCCTCATCTGGATTAATAATTTACTTTTATTGTTACCTTTGACCTCCTACCGTATTATGACTGTACTACATTATTGTCCATTGTACTTTGTACAAAGAAAAAAAAAAGGCCTTAGGAAAAGAACAACAGAACAGAACGGCACACCTAAACATTTACTCTCAGCGCAGAGACCCAAGAGACGAGACTTTCAAGAGACACACTTACACAGCGTCCCCTGAGCACTACTACTGTATCCAGAGCTCAAGGGACACACCATTACACCAGCTCCACTGTACTACAATACTTACTAATGGATAAATGAGAAAAGAGCCAATAATTGATCCTTATGAGACTTGAATAACAACAGCTGAATTGTTTATTCACAAACCCCGGCACGCCACAGAGGGTAAAACAGTGTAACTGGAGACAAAGGGGGGGTTTTAATACACACCGGACTCATAAACTCAACTAGTACTTCAGGAGCTTGTTCATTTAACAGATGCAAAGCAGATGAAGTTGAGGATAAGATCAGGTGGCGACTTTAAATAACATCTAATTAAACAAGTACTGCAGAAATATCATAAACAGGTCCTTTAAAACAGCTGCTTGATAATTAGTAGTGTTGGCAAGCACCAGTATTACTATTGCTCAAACAAAAATTTGCTGTACATCATGCACATTAATGATATTAAACCAAAAGGCATGATAATGTTTTATAAAAATGGAAGAATGAGAGGAAAAAAAAGAGAGAGAAGCAAAAAGATGTGTGATTATAAGGCCCTCTCATCTAACAAAGGCCTCTGTGTGCGTTTGGCTGGAAGAGAGGATAGGCCGCCTCTGTTTGCTGTCATTTGGGCAAACATCAATGCATCTGAATGAGACCCTCACTGGCCTCATGGCAATTAGTAAGCGGAGGAGAACAGGGTGTCCTCATTCACAGAGAGAAATGACACTCACAGGAGTCCGTTTAAAAAACGTGCACGGTTATAATCATCATCTTGCAAAATTACATGCACAAACAGTATGCATGCATATGACGTTGCATTATCTTGAAAGATGTGTGTTCATTTTAAAGGAATAGTTGAAATTTGCTGACAGCCACCCTTGGGTCATCCAAGATTTAGAGGAGTTTGTTTCTTCATCAGAACAGATTTAGAGAAATTTAGCATTATATCACTTGCTCACCAATGGATGCTCTGCAGTGAATGGGTGCCGTCAGAATGAGAGTCCAAACAGCTGATAAAACATCACAATAATCCACAAGTAATCCACACCACTCCAGTCCATATTGTCTTGTCTTTTAAGTGTAATTTTTGTTTCATAAACAGACAATTCAAATTCTACATGTCCATTTACCGCATTTGACCATATTTATCTATTTTGCGCATAAAAAGATTCGATACAACCATCTTTCCACTGTCATTCAGATAGAATATGTGGTCTAATGTCTAACACTATAATTATCTTATTCCTTAATTATAACAAGTCTGACCCATGCACACTAAGAAAAATAGGCCTAAATCAAAATGGAATAGACATTCTGAGCATGCTAACACGGAGATGTCCTAACATGAGAGAGTGCACACAATGAATGATGCTGATGAAAGAGAGGTCAAGTGAGCGCTGATCTGCCAGTGATTTATTTTTGTAATGGAAAAATGACTTAAGGAAAGTAAAGAGGCAGAGAAAGAAATAAGAAGAAATAAAGGACATGAATGGATAGAGGTCAAAGAGAAAGGACAGTGGTAAAAAGGACTGTATGACCCAAATTAAATGGATAATGTATTTTCATAAAAATAAATAATAATAATTACGTATTTTTATATTATATAAATACATAAACATATTAAACTATACTATAAAACTAAAATAAATAAATAGATTACATCTCGTATGAACAGAACATTAAATATTCAACATTAAAAAGACATTTTGGACATGGAAAAACGTCTTGGATAGATGGGTGGTTTTATTCACAGTCACCATGCCCAGTTTGACAAAATAGGGCAAAAACTTAATCCAGGAAAAAAAAATTTTTTTTTTAATATTACTGAGATTTGAAAATACACTGAAAAGAAACTTTGCAAATATGATTTGTACCTTAAACTGTAAATGCAATTAAAGCATGAGCTACTTGACTCAGAAAACATTAAGCATCTGTCTTCCACCAGTGTTAATTTCGTTGACGAATAATTTGTCAACGACATTTTTTTCACAGACGACAACGAGACGATAACGAACTAAAACTCTTTTTGAATGACAAAAACTATGATGTAAATCTATTGACATTTTCGTCAACTAATTAAAACGAGACGAAAATGTTAGGGAGGGACGATTTGGGAAGAGATTCATTCAGAACGAATCTGCTGCGTGGCTCGGAGGTTAGATGCGTACTTCGAAAATGTTAAGGAGGGACGATTTGGGAAGAGATTCATTCAGAACGAATCTGCTGCGTGGCTCGGAGGTTAGATGCGTACTTAAGAACCGGCGGTACATAAGCTAACAAACACTTGCTGCACGTCGCATAAAACGTTCAAAAATGTCAATATGTGGGAGTAAGAGAAGAGCAGACATATGGATAAATCTGACGACGCAATGCTGCACGTCGCATAAAACGTTCAAAAATGTCAATATGTGGGAGTAAGAGAAGAGCAGACATATGGATAAATCTGACGATGCGAGAGAACTCAATTCGGTCCGGTTTTCTGAGCGCAGAAGCGCGTCTCACAGAACGGAGAATTACACACAAAATTATGTCGAATTGTCCGTTCTGACGAGTATTCGCGTAAATACAGTTGATTACGTTTGAAGTGAAGGTAAACAGTAGGGAGAACGTGTATTAGTACATTGCATCCATTGCAGCTGTGCATTCGGTTTTAAAGGGATAGCAGCCTAATTTAGTTGCTATTGTCCAAGTCATTGATGTTAATCAAGCAACAAATTTTTAACTTTAAACCGCATAAACACATTTCATTACACCGAATACACAAAATAATGTTCTTTTTAGCAGCATCATATGACCCCTTTAATATCAAACCTATATAATGAGTTTGGAAATTTTAGAGAAATGCTTAATAAATGCACTAACTTAAACCCATTCGATTTTAGCTGACTAAATTTACTGCAGATTTAGTCGACTAAAACTAGACTAAAACTAAAAACAATTCAGAAATCAATTCAAAATTAACACTGTCTTCCACCAATATGTGGCAAATGTGTCAATTTAGCTACAACTGGTGATTCCAGCTAAAGCTCTGCAGAGAAAGATCTGCTGACTGTCTAGTTCAGTACTGACTAACATTTGAACACTAGAATTAACTAAGGACGATGCAGACGGGCAGTAATGGTAGAGTTTGAACTATGATGACTTCTAGTCTGTAGAGGCAGATCACCACCACCAATGAAGTTTATTTCAAATCATGCCACATAACATCAGTCTTCATGTGCATCGTGACAGTAATCACTTCCAAAATCCACACATGATGAAAAACAATCAGAGAATAGGAGACGTTTCTTTTTAATGACCTATATATAGACACAATAGAGTATTTACTGTAGATCGGCAGAGCGCCAAACATGATCCCGCAACACATGAACTCAATTCTGGCCAGCTTTGGAACCTTGTATTACATATGCAATACATTCAATTTCATTTAATGCAAGTCTAAGTGATTGAAGAGTGAAAGGCACCTGTAGGTTTAGGTTTTTTTTAATTTAGCAATCTGACTGAAGCCCTTATCCCTAAACACTAAGCTTTAAATATAATAATAGTGATGCAAAACAACAAACATCACTAATTGTCATATATTCTGATGCGCAACAATCTAAAACCTATATGGCTGAATATTGAGGACTCATAAGAATGAATCAAATATCAACACAAAATCTACCGAGGTCGTCTCTCTGTTCACTCCACCTCTCCAAGTAAATAAAGAGCAAACGTGTCATCTTTTATGGTACAATCCATAAAAAACTAACCTGGCTTTTCTCTCCAGCCCGGAAGAAAGATTAACTCGTATAGGATGCATCCATCCACTAGAGTAACTGCCTTTCATGTTGGCTCCATAAGTAACATCAGCTTTCAGGCAGACTTCTAGTCAGAGGAACTAGGAGGGCTATAGCTCAGGTCAGGACTAATGGCCTCGTTTGATCTCGCTGGCCCACGTCATTTCAGCAGGATTAATCCCTGTGCTACGTTGTAGCTGCTTGAACTTTGCTTCCGTTGGACTGGAGCAAATACATCAGAGACCTGGTTTTCAGTAGCAGATGAAAAACATACATTCTGCTGATAAAAAATAATAATAAAACTAATCAAACTGCTTACTTCTTTAACAAACATTATTATTAGATTGTTTTGAGAGAAGTCTCTTATGTTCACCAAGGCTGCATTTATTTGATCAAAAATTATAATATTGTGAAATATTATTGCAATTTCAAATAACCGTTTTCTACTTGAATATATTTTAAAATGTAATTTATTCCTGTGATGCAAAGCTGAATTTTCAGCATCATTATTCCAGTCTTCAGTGTCACATGATCCTTCAGAAATCATTCTGAGATGCTGACTTGCTGCTCAAGAAACATTTCTGATTTTCAGTGTTGAAAACACTGTTGTGCTGCTTCACATCTTTAATTTCAACATCTACTAATACATTTTTAAATTTTGAAGTTGCTTCTGTTAACATCAGATAATAAGCTATGAACTAACTTGACTAATGATCAATATATAATTCATATTTAATATTAATACAGGTATTTCTATTCATTTACAAGTATGGTTCAATATTTTTTTTTTTAAATAGTAAAGCACTATTTTAGTTTTTGTTCAGTATCCATTTTCGGTTGATGAATCGGGATCGGTCAGTGTGGTCCAACCCAGCTCTCATATCGGTCAAATCCACCACCGGTCGACCTCTAGGTGAGACTGTTGCTTCTGCTGGAGGAAGTTCAGGTGTCCCTGTGGAACGGGACGGAACAGTAATGAAGTCTGCAGGGCGCGAGGACAGCTGGGAATCCTAATCAGATAACTTAAATCACGCCTGAGGAGGGAAAGCTTAATTACAACTAGTGTTGTTTTTGGCGGCCTGTTTTAATTTTAGTTTTAGTCTAGTCTTTGTGTGAAGCTGTCATTTTAGTTTTTATTAGTTTTAGTCACATTCATACTCTTTTTAGTCTAGTCAAGTTTCAGTAGTCAACTAAAAGTCGGAGCATTTTAGTCTTTTAGTCAGAATTATCCATGACTATTTTCGTCTAGTTTTAGTCGACGAAAACTGATGACATTTTAGTCTAGTTTTAGTCGACGAAAACTGATGACATTTAGTCTAGTTTTAGTCAATGAAAATTGTATTTTAGTCTCTTTTAGCATAGTTTTTATTTTGTAAACCACATTTAGTCTCGTTTTTATTCGTCAACAATATTGCATTATACATTTAATTATAGTCATCGTCACATGACCAGCATTTACGTTGCGTCTCGTCTCGTTTTCGTCACGTGATAAAGGTTCGTTGACGACGATATTTAGTCAATTTTCGTTGACGAAAGCAACACTAATTACAACTGCTGCTCTTGTTTTCGAACTCTCAACGAGACTTTATTTTCCTTCGCTCCTAATTCTTTTACTCCAGCATTAAGCCTGTCAGGGCTCTCAGCACCTCCTCTCGCTCTCTCGGGCCCCAGTGCTCTCTTCCCACACTTGTTTTTCTCTCCTTTGATCGCTTTTTGTACTGGAACAAAGAGTCAATCAGAGACTCTCAGCAGACAACTTCACCGGTCTCCTGAGGCTCCGCTCTCCCTCTTCATCTTCTTTACCATCCCATTACATTTTCCTCATGCAGATTTGTTGTCTCTTGATTATCAAATTATAGCTTTGCACGAAGCAACCAACTAGTGCACACACACACACACACAGACATAAAAACAGCTGCTATAAGAAAATACTAGATTCTAATAATACTCAAAAGGACACTTCCCTCACCTGTGAATTACATCCCTCACTAATTAAATACAGTGTCACACATATCATGATCAATGCTCAGTCATATTTAAATGCTGAATCATGCACTCAATGATTGTAGGAGGGTCATTTCTGCTTTTCACGCCCACATCACATGTATCTTAGTATAATCAGATAAATAACAACTTGAAAAGATAGAAATCATATTCATTAATCATACAGATAGATGGTATTAGTTTGTCACTGTAAGAGGCCGTTCATACAGAATGCATTTTTTCCTATACTTTTCCTTTGTTTACTATATGCAAGCATGAGCTAGACGGACGTGTTTGACCATTTCACTTGCATCTCGCGTCCTTTGCAGCGTCTCATGCATGACAGTGTTCTAAAAACTTTCCATTCAAAAAAACCTGAAAAAGTGTCTCATGGTTTCCACAACTGATTTCAACATTAGTAATAATCAGAAATGTTTCTTGAGCAGCAAATCAGCATATTAGAATGATTTCTGAAGGATCATGTGACACTGAAGACTGGAGTAATGATACTGAAAATTCAGCTTTGCATCACACGTATAAATTACATCTTAAACTATATTCAAATAGAAAACAGTTATTTTAAACTGTACAAATATTTACAATATTAATGTTTTTCCTGTATTATTTTTATCAAATAAATGCAGCTTTGTGAGCTTAATGCACCTTTCTATAGAAACTCCACCATAGCATATTCATGTCTCAAAAGTTCAAAAAGTGCTGCAGAACAGGAATGATCCCGAGGGCAGTTTGTCGAGTCGCCACGATTCATGTGCTTTCTGCCCTCATGCAATGCAGATCAGGTTTCTGCTCCGAGTGAAAGCAATTACCGTAATAAAATACATATTCTCAAGATCCAGCCCAAATGTAGATGTTTACCCACAAGTAATTTGTGCTTCAATGGCACGTTTCCACAGCTCAGAGACAAAGGATCATCCTTCAAAACTGCTCAACAAGTATTTTACCATAGAAATGCACAAAGAAAATTTCTGAAATTTCACCAGTAGAACAATGAAGAACATATACACAGGCTGCGATACAAGTTAAGCAATTAACATGCCGTTTAGAGAAAACCAGAGAAACCGTAGTGATTCTTAGCGTCACAGAGGCCAAGTGTTTCCCCGCGTTACTCTACACAGTGAACAGAGTAGATGTATGCGTGCATTTCTCCAGTGCTGTGAGGCATTTATAATACCACCAGCAATATAAAGGTCAGAAGTTCCTATTATAAAAACACCTAGATCTTCCTGAACGCTGATGACTAAGAAGCTTTGCGTCTCCAGTTCTATTATTCATCCTAATACAATGGCAGCTTCCTCTTTGTGTGCCTGATTCAGGCAGACAGCTCCCAAATGTCTCATGTCGCTGCTGTGGAGGAAGTGAGCGGAAATGGCAAACCAGAGCTGGCAGCAAAGGTCTGCACAGGCATTCAAATCCAGCCTGCAAACCAGACCCCGCGACCCGACCCAGCACGACTGCTGCCGCTGTCACATTTAAAACCTGAAACATGAAAGTCATGTCGGGGATCAGGCCTCACTTTTAGAGCCAATCAGAAATGCTCTGCGCAGTTGTTAACGAAATGTCTGAAATCGCTGACACCTTTTTTTTTTTTTATTCATTCAATACAAGCCTAAATACCAAGTTATGAAGAAAACACTGACCTGAACATGGCCAGACATCTGACAACTTGAGTTGGGTTTGTACACTAAAAAATGCTGGGTTAAATACAACCCAGTGCTGGGTAAAATAAGGACAAACCCAGCAATTGGGCTGTTTTGACCCAGCGGTTGGGTTACTACCCAGAAGGTTGGGTTAAACATTTAACCCAACCGCTGGGTCAAAAC
>NW_015646846.1:27412-28521 GCF_001515625.1 Sinocyclocheilus rhinocerous | reverse complement strand
TTAACCCAACCGCTGGGTCAAAACAGCACTTGAGTTGGGTTTGTCCCTATTTAACCCAGCACTGGGTTGTATTTAACCCAGCATTTTTTAGAGTGTAGATATATACAGTTTTGCCTAAATTGTTTTACTTATTCTTTTAATCTAGAATTGTACATTAGTAAAAACCACACATTAAGCAGTCATTTAGCAGATGCGCTTATCCACAGCAGTGTTATTTGAGTATTATTTATATATACTACACTCTAAAAAACGCTGGGCTAAATATAACCCAGCGCTGGGTTAAAAAGGGACAAACCCAGCTATTGGGTTGTTTTAAACAACCCAACCGCTGGGTCAAAACAACCCAATAGCTGGGTTTTGTCCCTTTTTAACCCAGCGCTGGGTTATATTTAACCCAGCATTTTTTAGAGTGTGTATATATATGAGAGAGAGAGGTTTGTATGAGGGTGAGTAAATGATGACAGAGCTTTCATTTTTACTGTTTTTTGTCCTATTATTGGTTGTTTTATCATCATTGTCATGTGTCTTGTAACTTTCTCTCTTTTCCTCTATTTCCGTCAGACACCCTTCACACCTTCAGCTGAACTCCCAATCTGAGTTACATAAGACACACACATCAATCCATCATTGTTCATGACCGTGACATCACTGTCAGATTATCACTGGCTTTAGATGAGATGAGAGCTGCTCTTTACTGTCCAGCAGATGCACAATAGAGGTTTGTCAGAGGTAATCAGCTTTGAATGAGTGATTTATAAACTTGCATTAATGATATTGCATTTTTACCATAGAAAAACACTGGAGAATTTATAAACTGTATTAAATTTGAAATGGGTGTTTTAATTTTATTATTAAACACCTTGGAAGTGAGAATGGATAGCATAGGGCAAATTGTGTTTAGTTAACCTAGAAACTATATTTAACATGAATTTACATTTCACTACCTTTATTTTATTTTGTTACACTCTAAAAAATGCTGGGTTAAATACAACCCAGTGCTGGGTAAAATAGGGACAAACCCAGCAATTGGGCTGTTTTGACCCAGCGGTTGGGTTAAATGTTTAACCCAACCTTCTGGGTAGTAACCCAACCGCTGGGTCAAAACAACC
>NW_015646846.1:19558-24881 GCF_001515625.1 Sinocyclocheilus rhinocerous | reverse complement strand
TATTTATTTATAAAAATATTTTTAAAATAATAAAAATAATATTTTTGAATTAGCTTTTATAATTTCTATTTTAATTTTTGTTTAATTTTAAGTAATGTATGTGCTTTCATCATATTTATTTATTTTAATATTACCATTTAGGCTTTTCATTTACTTCATTTTTTTCTGGTAGTTTATTGCTTCAACTTTTAAACAATTTTTGTTTAAAGTTTTTTCATATTTATATTTGATTTCCGTTTTATTTCAATTATCAACAATGTTTCTTAAATGTTTAGTGTTATTTAACAATAATAATCCTTATCCGAAGCAACAGTAACTACTTCCTGTGGTCATGGTTTAATAGCCCTTAACTTTAACCAATACACTCCAACACATTATGTTATGCAGTAAAAATGAACAACTATATAGTCCTTTTATTACCTTATACAAAAAAGTTAACTGTTTGAATTATCTGCTTATCTGTGTGGGGGAAAAAAAAGAATAAATGCTAACATTCATTTGACATTAAATTGCATTATTGCTATTATATAGGCCATCAGCCATTGAAAATCCCATCCCATCTGAGCACTAATCCCAAGCAAATCAGATTTAGGACAGCACTAATCAAATATTCAAGTCAATTCGTAATACTTCTATAACTCCATCTGCACTTTACACTATACGCTCGGATAACACAGTGCATTTTGTTTGTCGTTCATAATACCTGCTACTGCTCTGCTCAGTGGCTAAACCCATCCATGTTCAACCCTCAAGCACATAGTTGAAACCTGACCATCAGCAATTACATCCCGCATCAATTTTCCAACACAAAACCCCTCATTTCTATCTTTGTGAAAGGGCCGGCAGACTTTTCTTGTCGTTCGAACACACTCTCGAGTAGTGCCACCGGGTACAGTGTGTGTAATGAATCCTGAAGTGGAACAAATGAAAGACGGAAAAAAGTGGGTCAGAAAGCCAGAGCGGCTCAGCAGTTCTGCATGCTGCACTGCAGTGGTGCACGAGCACGTCGACTCCCACTGCCTCACGCCGCTCCTGCAACCGTGCAGACTGCCAACCAAACAGCTGGTTAGAGCACGTTTGAGTTTGAATCGTGCCGAGACACGTCGAGATGAGGCGTTTAGACGGGCATCTGAAGGTGTGCTGCGTAAATCACACTGGATTTCCTTCGTTTATGCAGCTGTCAGGCTCAATATCTCAAGCTTGTGTTTGTTTAGACAAACAGATTGAGCCAATAAAGAAACTGCTCCTGTTTCAAAAAAAAAAAAAACTCAAATTGTAATCGTACGGCTGAGCAAGAGACAGACTGTAGTTAATAAACAGGATAACCAAGGGCAAAGCTTAATCCAAATGGAAATGTTTGTTTACAGAGGATCAGCTGGGAGACTGCAGTAATGCGATGCTGTACTAGCACATGTAATGAGAACTATAACTTCAACAGAATGATTGCAATTACAGACATTCATTTACTGTCTGTACTGTGAAAGATTGATCAGCACACAATATTCCAATGAAGAAAAACGTTGCTCGTAATTCTACAACAATGTACTTGAAATTATTTTTCTTTCCAACTATTGCCAAGAACAAACAAGTTACCGTTTAATATCAATCAAGTTTTTATAGATAATGCAGACTTTTGTCAAATCTAGACAATAACACAATTTGAATGCTGGTTGTTGTTAATAATATAGGAAATAATAGCAAATAATGACAAAATCAGTTTTCTTCTAAAATACATCACATGCATTTGCATTCTATTTTACATTCGTAATTTGATGTACATGTCATTTCTGGTTGACTTTAAGAACCAGAAATTTAAAATATTTGATTTGCATAATAGTGTTCTGTAAATATGGGTATTTATTCAAATAAAAGACCACAGAAACAGTACATTTTGCCACAGTACATTTATTTCTCCAAGTCTCTCACAAGAGACTTGGAGAAATAAAGAGCAGACAATACTGAGAAATCAAATTTCCCATGATCTTCTGACATATAACAGGGGAATGTAGTATAAAAGCATTCAGTAAGTTTCAAAACTCAAAACTTTCTCATTGGTTTAAAAACAGCTTTTATTGAAACCAAGCTAAGAAAACGACTTGTTTTGGAATGTGCCACTTTATGATGTAATAATGTGGCTAAACCCCACCTCCGCAGGAGATCATCAATGCCTGCTTCTACATCACTTCCCGCCCACTGATACGCGCTTGTAGTAGGAAATACTAGAGAGACGCAAACACAGAATTACTCCATCAACAGAGCCATACAGACGACATTACAAGATTACAAGACACTGTGTAGTGCAAGTTGTTAAAAATAGTCTTTGAATTGCCTTCCTTGTGATCCTAACATATCTAGATCAGATGTGAGCGCTGTTGCATCATGTCACAAATCCATTTCTTTTTCAGGTACGAATGTTTGTATGTCAAAAATAGAGCGGGATATCAGTTTACTGTCAATCCGTGCCACATCCAGACAGAATCGCAGATTATAATGGGTTCTGTTGTCTCGCTCGCTCGCGTCTGGTGTAAACACAGGGTAAAATGAGCAAAGAGCTCCAGATCGCGTCAGTGAAACACTGTTTGTTTGTTTGCTTTACTTTGCTACAGATTCACTTTTAAACAAGACAGTATGATGCAGGCTTTTCAGAGAGACTGAAAGTAAATTATGATGCAGCGCTGAGTCTGACTAGAGTGGATCCAACAGTAATGTCGCAACACAGAAGTTATTATAGTTATTGATAACACTATCAGTTATTTTAACAAGCGAAACTGTTAGCCAATCACAGCAGTGGGCGCTTACTTGCGAGTCTTGAATGCTCCCTGCCTATAAAAACAGACATTTGTAATGTGATGTACGGATGTAAAATGCAAATTACATTTCCGGTTGACTTTATTAACAATGTTGCATAAATTCTCTACTACAACTAGTTTACTTCATAAACTACTGATAAGTTATGGAATATATATACAGGTGCATCTCAATAAATTAGAATGTCGTGGAAAAGTTCATTTATTTCAGTAATTCAACTCAAATTGTGAAACTTGTGTATTAAATAAATTCAATGCACACAGACTGAAGTAGTTTAAGTCTTTGGTTCTTTTAATTGTGATGATTTTGGCTCACATTTAACAAAAACCCACCAATACACTATCTCAACAAATTAGAATACTCCATAAGACCAATAAAAAAAACATTTTTAGTGAATTGTTGGCCTTCTGGAAAGTATGTTCATTTACTGTACATGTACTCAATAACTTGGTAGGGTCTCCTTCTGCTTTAATTACTGCCTCAATTCGGCGCGGCATGGAGGTGATCAGTTTGTGGCACTACTGAGGTGGTATGGAAGCCCAGGTTTCTTTGACAGTGGCCTTCAGCTCATCTACATTTTTTGGTCTCTTGTTTCTCATTTTCCTCTTGACAATACCCCATAGATTCTCTATGGGGTTCAGGTCTGGTGAGTTTGCTGGCCAGTCAAGCACACCAACACCATGGTCATTTAACCAACTTTTGGTGCTTTTGGCAGTGTGAGCAGGTGCCAAATCCTGCTGGAAAATGAAATCAGCATCTTCAAAAAGCTGGTCAACAGAAGGAAGCATGAAGTGCTCCAAAACTTCTTGGTAAACGGGTGCAGTGACGTTGGTTTTCAAAAAACACAATGGACCAACACCAGCAGATGACATTGCACCCCAAATCATCACAGACTGTGGAAACTTAACACTGGACTTCAAGCAACTTGGGCTATGAGCTTCTCCACCCTTCCTCCAGACTCTAGGACCTTGGTTTCCAAATGAAATACAAAACTTGCTCTCATCTGAAAAAAGGACTTTGGACCACTGGGCAACAGTCCAGTTCTTCTTCTCCTTAGCCCAGGTAAGACGCCTCTGACGTTGTCTGTGGTTCAGAAGTGGCTTAACAAGCCCTTACCAAGTATTGAGTACATGTACAGTATATGAACATACTTTCCAGAAGGCCAACATTTCACTAAAAATGTTTTTTTTATTGGTATTTTTCTTATGAAGTATTCTAATTTGTTGTGAATTGGTGGGTTTTTGTTAAATGTGAGCCAAAATCATCACAATTAAAAGAACCAAAGACTTAAACTACTTCAGTCTGTGTGCATTGAATTTATTTAATACACGAGTTTCACAATTTGAGTTGAATTACTGAAATAAATGAACTTTTCCACAACATTCTAATTTATTGAGATGCACCTGTATATATAATGTAAAGTGTAATATATAAATAATGTGGCAAAATGGACCGAATATATGTGGTCTTTTACTGGTATAAATATACATTTAGATACATTCACATTATCATTTATTTAGAGCGACTTAAAATAAAAAGTAGACCGCATCATTGCAAATGCAAAACACATAAGCCTCCAGTGTTAATTTAAAACCTGTAAAACATACACATTTAAAATCTTTGATTTGCATTATTGGGTATATGAAATATAGGCTAGATCTTTCAAACAATTCACTAAAGTAACAAAAGTAACAAATATTTTCAGTCAAAAGACTGAGGTTTTAGTTCTCTAAATGGCCAAACAGCCCATTCAAAGCATCTATGTGAGATGTGGTTGCATACTACGCTTGGAGTGACTATTGATGTGGCATTTCTGAAATGTCCTTTTCTTGTCTGCTCTTGCAGATGGGGCTAAAAACAGAAGCACACTATCACATCTCCCCGTGGGGATCAGGCTAAAAACCCAGCATCTCTGACCTCGCGAGTTCCTCTGAGCACAGCTTACCCCCTTAATCCACACCAGCAATCAAATCTGACACACACCATTGTTACATTAAACCTGAAATGTGAATGTGTTTGAAAGAACAAAGTATGCGAGCAAATGTCTTTGACCAACTGTTCATTTGTTCATTGTGACTTCTCAATACACACGCCTGGTCTTAATGTGCACAAAATGAAATGTTTGTCTATATAATCTTTCATTAAAATGTAATAACTTGCTTCAATTCTGAAACAATGTTCCTTTTCCGCTGACAACACATGAGCAAACTAGGCTTGCCGCGATAGACTGTGTTGACGGTGATACCGGTGTTAAGCCGCAACACCGGTTATACATTTTTAAATTAATGTAAAAACTAAAATGAATTGTAAAACTGAAAGTAATTTTTTTTAATTGTGTTCAGCATGGTGGGCCGCATTTGAATTCGTGACCGCGGGCCACGGGTTGAGAACCACTGATATAGGCTAAAGTGAATTTGACGTTGTATTTTGTTGATGCATTCAAGCAATTGACGCCAAACTGCCGCTAATTCAAAAGTGAAAGTAAAATGCGCACGGCGCTTTTAAGCTATTTAAA
>NW_015646846.1:9348-19335 GCF_001515625.1 Sinocyclocheilus rhinocerous | reverse complement strand
GTTCTATGTTTTATATATACGCTAAAGTGAGTTTGACATTGTATTTTGTTGTTGCTTTCAAGCAATTGACGCCAAACTGCCGCTAATTCAAAAGTGAAAGTAAAATGCGCACGGCGCTTTTAAGCTATTTAAAAGCGAAAGCGAGGAAAAGAGGGCAAATTCAAACGAACAAAACGAACAATTGCTTTACTCCGAATTGCCGCTATTTGAAAGTGAAAGTAAAATGGGCACACCGCTTTTACAAGCTATTTAAAAGCGAGGAAAAGAGGGAATGCCCCGTCCCCGCGGTGATACCGGTATTACCGGTGTTGTCACACGTGGATTAACCGGTGGGAAAATGTCCTCACCGTCACAACCCTAGAGCAAACCAATTTCCAACAAATAAAATCAACGCCATTTTTTTCCTGTTTCACTTGGAAATAAATCACATTACAGATAAAAAATTTGCTGTGTATGCCATTCCATGTTTAGTACAGTTGTAATAGATTGCTAAAACACACAATCTTTTTTTACATAATGGAATTAAATGATTACATGCAAACAAGAATGCAAAAATCCGCGCATTCAATATTTGCAAAATAACTCTATATTTAAGTCTATATTTAAATAAGTCTATATTTGATTGAGTCAATGTAATTCTGATGAATAGATTATTAGGGAGGCATCCATGTAAACAAGCCAGCCAATCGAATGCTTGTCGAGCTGCTACTTGAGGTTAGCACTATATTTTAATTTATGTTCTTAAAGGAACAGTTCACCAAACAAATAAAAAAAAACATTTGTGGAAAATTTACTCACCCTCAGGCCATCCGAGACCTTGAAGAGTTTTTTTTATTTTTTATTGAAAGAGATTTGGAGAAATGTAGCATTACATCACTTGCTCACCAATAGATCCACTGTAGTGAATGGGTGCCGTCAAAATTGAAGAAGCTTTATTATGGATTATGAACTCGTATTTTGGCCAGAAGTGACAGTTTAAAGTTAAAACACCTTAATGATGGATCTGTTTCTTACAACCTTCAGCACGATAGCTTCTGGCTTCACAAGATAAATTCTTATTTCATTTAATTGGATTCCAATTCATAAGCTTTCTCAGTTTCATTCCAAGTTGTTTTAAACGTATATTCATTTGGAATTATTTCAGGTACATGTCAGTTTTTTTTATATCTCAACTAATGCTGTAAACTCTTTATATATATATATATATATATATATATATATATATTCTTTTTTTATTTATATTTCTTATTTATATATTCCTTAAATGAGGTATTAGTGACCTCAACCCAAACTCCAAAACATTACAAACTAATATAAAACTAACAAACTAATGGCAAACTAGTCATTTCTTTTGTAGACATTTTTGTATCTTGCATGAAAACTTGTCAAAGCGATTTAAAAGAGAAGTAAAAAGCAGAGAGAAACGTGAAACACATGCTAACATGTTCTACTCCATTGTGGATTAAAAACATGCTACAGTCTGTTACAGACCACAATGGAAACGCTTGAGTTTAATAACAGCACGGTTTAATATAATCTGCATGTTCTTTCTGAAACCGCACTGATCTTCCTGTTTTTGCCAACAGGAAGCTGGTGCAAATGTTCCTCTGCAAGGTATCAGCATGTGCATGTGATCTACACATTTCATTATGAAAGCGGAATCGTCTATCACTCCCTGTTCATTCAACAAATGCAAATAATGACTCTCTGCCTCCATTTCCGAAGTATAACCAATTTAAACCAATTTTCAAGGTATTGCAGTTGAAACTGCAGCACTAAGAAAAAAGATTTCATACTGAACTACACTGCAAACTAGTGCTAGCATCTTTCTAATCTCCTTTTCCTTCCATTGTGTCTGCTACTTTCTCTATCTCTCAATTCACCACAGCATGAAATATTCCACCACAAGCATTTGTTGTTGCTCTTCAGTTGAGCAGAAAAAGAAGTTGTGTTTCCATCTCGGGGTTGCACTCGCACGTACAGTACATCGAGTGCTGGCAATGCATGTGCATGCACACATGACACAAGCTGCCAATCAATGAAAAAGTTACCATTCAGCAATATATCATCAATAATCATGCCTCCAGTTTCAGCACGATCATCATACTGAATTAAACTAAACAGATCACTGTGACAAGCACTGGCTAAACAAATTCAGCTATTCCCTTAATCATATCAAGACAAGTCCCATTAATTAAGGGCCAGATGGATAATCTCAGTGAACAAAGAGGATGCCAGTATCGAGAGAGCACTATTTCCGGCTGTTCTGAGTCCGTGGGGTACCAAGAAACAGATGCACAAAAGCTTGAGGTGAAAGAAAGAGCGTCTTTAAATCTTTGCGCATACTGACAGAGGATAGCAGGAAGACTAAATATATATATATTTTAAAAAAGAGCATGAAAATAATACGTTCCTTTCAAATTCTCGTCAAGCCCATTAGAGCCATAACTTGAGACAAAGTCCAATTTGATTTCACAAAGAGGCATCCGTGGAAAATAGAGAACTGAGAATAGTGTTTCCCGCACTATTCTCAGATGCACAGACATTGTCAGTAGTACCAATTGAATGTGAGACAAAATGACTGGACACCACAAAAAAATAATGCAAAGACAAAATTCATGATCACTCTGTTGCGTTGTCCTTGCAAACATAAAGCACAACCAGTATAGTCTGATATATATATATTTTAATAAAATGGAATACTTATACACACACACACACATATATACATACTACTTTTAAAGAAATAGTTCACACATATAATGAAAGTCGGTGTGATTCCATGTTGTTCGGACCCAAATTTTCTTTAAAAAATATCTTCTTTTGTGTGCAGAAGAAAAAAAGTCATACAGGTTTGGAGCGACAAGTGGATGAGTAAACGATAACACTAACAGATTTTCATTTTTGGGTGAACTACTGTATATACAGTGCAAAATAATCATTAAAAGGACTCTTTAAAAGGATAGTTCACCCAAAAAGTTAAATTCTGTCATCATTTACTTCAGAATGTTGGTAACAAACAGTTGCAGGCGGCCACTGACCTCCATAAAAAAAATATTTACTATGCAAGTCAATGGCTACCGTCAACTGTTTGGTTACCAACATTCTTCAAAATTTCTGCTTTTGTGTTCAACTGCAGAAACTCATACAGGTTTGGAATAACATGAGGGTGAGTAAATGATGACAATTTATATTTTTTGGGTGAACTATAACTTTAAGAATTCAGAGCCATTAAATAATCATAATTCCTTAACATTCCCATCCTTAGTGGAAAACTAGGAAGGCAGTTCTAGTCAGGCTGAAGTAAGGCAGCATGGAATGCCACGTAGAACGGAACGGGGTTGTGAAATGTAGGGAGGAAACGCAGTATGGCTCGGAATTTTTCCTGAGGCAGGGAACCCGTCGACACTCACCCTCAGTCGTCTGCCCGTCTCTCTCTCATATACTCAGATTAAAGAGCGTTTCTGTCTTTATGAAGCAGCTACTGGCCACATGTGCTGAACAGCTGTCCCCATAAACACCGGATTCAGCTGCTTTTCATTTGCTTATTCTTCCAATAAACCACCTTGCATCATCTCCTCTGGCAAAAAAGCAGCAGGTCTGTGGCTATGGGGATTTTAGTGCAACACAGTGGTATTGTGAAAACCAAGGTGAAAATTAAAAGTGTGAAAGAACGATGTGCTGGGGAGAAGAATGTGTGAATACCTGTAGAGAGACATGCTATAACATGAAAGAACAAGATTCCTAGAAATAGAACAGAAAAATTATGTGGCACAAACATACCATATATACTTTAACTGAATGTACAGGATAATAGTTTTTTTACAAAGGTTTCTTATGTTCACCAAGGCAGCATTTATTTGATAAATAATACAGTAAAAACAGTAATATTGTAAAATATTATTACAATTTAAAACAACCGTTTTCTGTTTGCATATATTTTTTAATGTAATTTATTTCTGTGATGCGAAGCTGAATTTTCAGCATCATTACTCCAGTCTTCAGTGTCACATGATCCTTCAGAAATCAATCTAATATGCTGATATGCTGACATGTCTTATTATTAGTAATGCTGAAAACAATTTTTGGTGCTTAATTTATTTGAGAGTATTTTTAACATTATAAATGTCTTAACTGTATTTTTTTTTCTTACTTACTCCAAACTTTTGAATGGCAATATATTGATAATGTATATGAAATACAAGTTTCCTCAAGATAAAAAAAAATTATGTAATTAATATGATTAAAATACTCAATCAAATGACAGCCCTGATTTTTATTTAAATTAAAAAATATATGCTGTGTATTAAGTATTAACTGATTACACTTTTCTCATCGGCATCAACCATACTATTATCTAAATATCAGCATCTGCCTTTAAAAATCTTTACAATCATACAAAACACTCTTATCCCTCAAGTCCTTTGAACAAGCCAATGCTTATTCATACAATTTTAGCACATTTATTCTGATGCACTAACACATAAACACTCGTACAAGGGCAGAACATGACGAAATGTGTGTTGACATTGTGTTGTATATTTATTGCTGAATTTGAGGCGACCTTGGCTGAACTCATATCGAGGAAAAACTCACTACAATCTCCTAAGGACAGAAACGAGTCACCATGGCAACTCGCACACAAGCTAACAGCATGTGTTCTGAGGAACCGCTGCGTGGTTATTTAACACACACACACACACACACACTCCAACTCACTACAAATCTATTATCTCCTCAACAATTTGTGACCAACGTCCCCCAAAGATGATTCCAGTTATACTGTATTCTTACAATAATGACCATCAAATCTTGAGCGACCCTATTTACTGAGGATGAGCATAAAAGTAATGTATAAAACAAAAAATAAGTAAATCTAAGATGAATTGTAATTTGCAACTGCAATAATTTTGGTCTAAATTGTGCCACCCAATACCATTATGTTCATTCTGTAGATGCATCTTTTCAAAGGTTTCAATGTATTTTGTTATTAAAACCAGGCTTCTCCATGGAGAATGTCACTGCAATCATATCTCATAGGTTTTACATAAAATGCACAAATGTAGAATCTGTGTGTCTATCGTCTCTCAAAATAAGACACTTGCATAGATGAAATTCTGACGTCACAAAACAAGCAGTGGTTGTTCTTCAGGCAAGCAGCTTTTAGTGATTGAGCAGCGCTGCAATTCTACTGATCCGTTACGCATTATACAATGCATTAATGCTCACTGTTCATCAATATTTGTTATTATACAGTGACATTATTGTTAATAGTAAAGAAATATAAGCATATATATTAATAAATATAATATATTCCTTTAATGTGGCATACACTGAAAAAAAATAGTGTAGAAATTTTTACTGAGAAATTAATAATTATAATTAATTATAAAGAAACGGCACTGAATTAAACTAAATTGTGAGGTAGAAAGTCTGAAACAGTATTTTCTTGTAAAATGCACTACAGTCTTCACAACTTCACAAAATAATTTCTACAGTGTACAATGTGGTAAAAAAAAAAAAAACAGTATTTGATACTGAATGATTTTAATTGTACAAATTACGTACTACATTCAAAAATGATTTTGCATGTAATTTCACAAAAAGCTAGTCTGTGACAATGCATTTTATTATTAAAAGCAGGCTCGTCTGGGGTTATTGATAGGGATGGGTATCGTTAAGGTTAACGGTATTACTACTCTTACCGATACTGCTTATCGATTCGGTACTTTAACGGTATTCTTATCGGTACTTTTTGTTAAATAAATATATATATATACGACAAATTAAGAGCTGAATTAACATTGCTTTATATTCTGAAATATAAAATAAATATTTAATGAAATGAATATAAAACATCAATTTGTAAATGCACCAGTGTGCAGGCATTTTTAGTGTTTTATACATAAGATAAGATACAGTAAGAACATGAACAAAGAAACAAAGCAAAACAAACTGACAAATACAATAAAACAAATATACAAATGAAATGAAATAAACAGTGCTGTCATTTTTCCATGAAGTTCTACTAACATTACTGTTCAGGTAAGTAATAGCCTACAAAAGAAATCTAAAAGTAATCAAATGTAAATGAACACTGCATAGTTTTCAGTGTATGTATTGATAGATTAATGCTTATTAAAGCTATAACGTTATTCAGATTAAGAGCAGATTTGCATTTTGATGGCCCAAGCGCCAGTCTGTCACTTTAAAACAATATATTGACACACATCGGATTTTCTCCCAACTGTTCTCCTCCACTTAAGACATAAACTGTGTTTAAGTAAATACTCTCCAAGCCGGCCATTTTGACATATTTTTGTGTGTATTTGATCGTTTGGACATGCACCCGAAGCTCAAAGTGTAATTTGTTTGTCCGTTATGGAGCGCGCCGCGCGCACACATTTCAGCCTGAGGAACAGCGTCTCTTGTGCGGATTGTGCTTTCAACATTTTATTATCAAACATGTCCCGCAATTTAGAATGGATTATATGTATGAGGTTCCATTTGTGTCAAAAATGAGTCGACTGCTTTGTGCTTTGTACTATACATTTGTCTTTGTCTACAGTCATTGCCTACTTGTTCTGAGCTGATTCTGACGTTAAGTTTGGGTTTCACCGCTGTGAAGGGAAAGAAGTTGCGCAATACGAAACGCAGCTAGTTTTTAATAGCTTTACCTCATGTCTTCTTTTGTATAATCCTTAGAAGCCAAAATCGAAATAAAAAAATTAAATTAGCTTAATAAAACAGCCACAGGCCTAAAGTGTAAGCAGATGTTTGAATGTTTAGTTCTCTCTTCTATCATAATTAAACAGGGCTTTCATGTTGCGCGTGCTGAAGCTCCTCCGCGTGGGTGCGATCTCGCTTCTGAATTGCGAATAGCAAAAATGCGTCATAGACAAATGTTTGAAAAACAGCTGGCGACTCTGGTGAGATAGAATCTGCAAAGTAATGTATATATAGCAATAATAAATGTATGCGTGTTTTATCAATTTTTCCAGTACCGATAGCAGAACCGTTAACGTCAGAGCTTATCGATACTCCGGTCTTTCATAATTTAGCCCCGGGACCGATTAAATACCGGGTTTCGGTACCCATCCCTAGTTATTGATAATCATTTATTTTATCTGATATTTCTCAACACGGTGCTTTCAAAGTTAAAATCAGCCATTTACAACTAGTGAAATACAAAGCAATAAGATGAAACTAATCGAATGACACCAGTCGCGGATCAACTGGGTCAACCAGGACTGATTAGAGCAAACGGATCCAAGCAGATTTGCAGATTTGTCCTGATTCACTAAAAAATGAAGCAAATCAAAGGAAGTCCAAATCTCAGACTTCTAGAAATGGCTGCACACAGTTCTATTTAATTGAAGTACTAAGTCTTCTTTAGGCAACCCAGAAGAGCTGCAGATAAGCGTTTGTTTGCAAACAGTAGTTTGGTCTATAGAGATCAGTCCAGCACAAGGCTCAGCACATTCACACACATTCTGGTGTGAACTTTTCCACTCACGCCAAGGGGAAAACAACGTAATAAACCTTTCTTTGACTTGCTAGTTTGCTACTGGCAAATCGCTCCAATATGCTAATAAAGGCAACATAACTTTTGCTTGTCAAGACATGAGGTTACGTCACATCAAATCATCAACTGCTAGTTGGTTATTATGGCTTTTCTTACTGTTCCAAGACAAAGAAACTCATTAAAGTTTGATATTCTGGTCTAAAAATACAGCTTAGTAACCACCACTAAAAATGCAAAACATGAGGGGGAAAAAAATCAAATCAATACCATCTCAAACATGAGCCTCTATGACCCTCCTGTTTGTTCAACATACTTGTTCCTGGTTAATAATTAGCTTTTTCCTGGCCATATCTCATGATGTCATTGTAAGCGGCAGGAGTCTTGTTTCGAGATAAAGAATGAAACCAGAACATGGCATGAAACGAAAGACAGCTAGCTGCGTAATGAGCCTGGGAAATGTGCAGTACAGAGTGTACAGGGGAAACAGACTGGGATGCACCGAGATGCACTCAGAATGAGCAATGCAATCAAAGTCTTATCATAAATCATAAACACGGCCATGTGGAGGGAGTTTTAGATTGCGGTTTGTCCAGGGTCTGTTTACACTCTACAGAATACATGCACTTGTAATATTGCTAGTCAGTTCAATAAATGTGAGTGTTGATTAAACATGGGGTTAGATGGCAGGTACGCTGTGAGGTTTTTGTTTAGTTTTTTGGTCTTTTTGACACATTTCTTGATTGCAGAAATGTTAGGGGCCGGGTGGAAGGGTGGAAATCTGAAGCATCCATTTTATAATAGCAGATTTATTAATTTTTTTATTCTTATGTTTTAAGGTGTTGCATTCTTGTGTTGTAATGGTTTAAAAATAATATTAATAATTATATATGTAATTTTTTAAAAGATCAAAGATGCTTAATTGATCAAAAGTGACAATGTTACAAAAGATGTATATTTCTAATAAATGTTATTCTTTTGAACTTTATTGATCAAAGAATCCTGAAAAAAGTATTATGATTTCCACAAAACCTATTAAGCAGCAAAAACGGTATCCAACATTGATAATAATACTGTCCATAATAATTTACTACCAATAATAACTAACAATATTAATACCAAATCAGCATATCAGAATGATTTCTGAAGGATCATGTGACAGTGAAGACTGGAGTAATGATGCTGAAAATTCAGCTTTGCATCACAGGAATAAATTACATTTTAAATAATATTACAACAGAAAACAGCTATTTTAGATTGTAATAATATTTCAGAATATTTCTGTTTTTACTGTATTTTTGTTCCAATAACTGCAGCCTTGGTGAGCATAAAATCAAAAACATTAAAAAAATAAAATAAAACTGTATACATATAGTTTAGCATATATACATATTATATTCACTGGTAAATCATATGATTCACTGGATTATCCAAAATATATTACCAACTTAATTACTTTATATTTACATTTTTTCAATATTTTTCCAGTAAAAAAATAACTGTAACGGACACCGTGCTGCGGCAGGAATGAAAATGGACTGACAATGAGTGTGAGGGAAACTGGCAGCTCGGCTGATGCATTACAGTCTATAATGACAGAAACAACACAGTAGGTCGCTGGTAAATGGCTGCAAGCATTTTAGCCCCAACAGGCTGAGCTCAATAAATGCACAACATCCTAAATGACACAGGCAACAATAAAGGAACAACTATTGTAGCTGCTGTAAACAACTAAACAGAGAAAACATCTAGTGAGGAGGATCTCGGCAGACCTCAAAGACAACATGAAAACCAAATTGGCCCAGATTTTTTCTCTTTTCCTTCAATTTTTTTTCTCTGCCACTGAAGCGTCTTCTCTGTTGCCGTAACAGGTTTGACGTCATTCATGCCAACTGCAATTGGTTCTAGTTGGTCTTGTGACCAATAGTGATGCATTAAGTTTGAACATGCGCATACATATTCAGTGAATAACATCTTAAACATTGCTCTATTCCCCACACAAAGCTATCGTAGGTAGGGCTGTCGCGATAACCGCAATATCGCGCTATTGACGAGCAAACCGCAGAGGAATGCAAGAACCGCAGCAACCGCGATTTTTGCGTGTTTTCTTTTTTCGTAAGGTTATTCCCTTCTCGTTTTACACTTCATGCATGTGGACTTGAGTATTAAACAAGTTAGTAATGATAACATAATGTGTACCATGCTGATTTGTACAGAGGCTCCGTAGATTTGCACTTAACAAGCCTAAACAGACAGTGAATGAGAGAGAGATCGACTGAGCGCGTGCGATTACTTGAGTCTGTCCTCCAGGCCGAGTCTAGGGATATGCCGGTATCAAATTTTCATGTTGCGATTAATTGCTAATGCTTTTATTACGGTATACGGTATTATCACGATATTGAAATGAAGTAAAAAAAAAGTGCTGTCATAATACAGTATAACAGGTTTAATAACTTTTTTCTTAT
>NW_015646846.1:0-976 GCF_001515625.1 Sinocyclocheilus rhinocerous | reverse complement strand
ATTGATAATAAATCAGCATTTAAGAATGATTTCTGAAGGATAATGTGATACTGAAGACTAGAGTAATGATGCTGAAAATTCAGCTTTGCATCACAGGAATAAATTACATTTTAAATAATATTACAACAGAAAACAGCTATTTTAGATTGTAATAATATTTCAGAATATTTCTGTTTTTACTGTATTTTTGTTCCAATAACTGCAGCCTTGGTGAGCATAAAATCAAAAACATTAAAAAAATAAAATAAAACTGTATACATATAGTATAGCATATATACATATTATATTCACCGGTAAATCATATGATTCACTGGATTATCCAAAATATATTACCAACTTAATTTCTTTATATTTACATTTTTTCAATATTTTTCCAGTAAAAAAATAACTGTAACGGACACCGTGCTGCGTTGTCACAGGAACATCCCAGCTGAAGATAATGAGGAAATTACGTCGCTCCCTTTGCCCAGTGCATTCCAAACAACTACATAATGGCACGCACGTGCCCTCCTCACTCCAAAATCCCCACTCCAAGGGGATAGGGATGATCACTTCCATTTGCAATTTGCCCCGTGAACCGTTCGGTACCGATTTAATCTGCTGTTTTCCAGATAACAAAAATGCTTACTGCATGTTTATAGTGTCCTCTCCAAGAAAAGAATGCTCTTGAGACGTTGAGAAGGGCGTCCATAATGACAGCATTCACTACCGTGATAAATTATATCAATTTAGATCACTGGTGTCTAAAGAGTCGTCGTCCACAGCGTCGCCGATGTCTTTGATCTCCAGTGCGGCTCTACACTGCCACCCATCAAGTGGCCTAATCAGGGCCTGAGCCCAATTTACATGCAGCAACCGCGATTTTTGCGTGTTTTCTTTTTTCGTAAGGTTATTCCCTTCTCGTTTTACACTTCATGCATGTGGACTTGAGTATTAAACAAGTTAGTAATGATAACATAATGTGTACCATGCTGAT
>NW_015646845.1:0-703 GCF_001515625.1 Sinocyclocheilus rhinocerous | reverse complement strand
GTAAGCATCTCCATGCCTGTTTTTTCCAAACACTTTTTTTTTGCATATGTGAAGGATAGTGTTTTAAGTAGATATTCAGACAGGAGAGAAGTATAAAACCTTCTTTACATAATAAACAAGTTTAGCAACCAAATGTTACCAAATGCAACCGCGTCTAACGACTTACTCTTGGAAATAATCCATGGCGAATGAGAGGTGCGTGAACCCACCACAAGGTTCAGTTTCATTTTAAGTTTGTTATATATAGGCTTAATTTAAAATAAATATTGCTTGTAAGGAATGGCACTATGATTTATGTCTATTTTATAAATAGGCCTACATTTTTTTTTGTTCTGTTTTAAATGCCATTAAATTTAAATGATTTGGAGTAAGGAAAAGTAAATTACATGTATAAAGAATTTATCGTAAGTTTCTTAACATTTGTTTTATTAATCAGTATTTACATTATTTCTGAAAGTAATAGAGTGGGGGAACTATGACGTCAGAACTCGGAAGAATAATTCGCTGCGGGTTCCTTTGAGATTTTCCTATGGGGTTTTATAATGGGGGTTTTCAATTTATGAGTAAAATAAAGCCTGTGGTTAACATATCTTGATGATACTTTTATGTTTTGTTCTACAGTGTAAACTGGGACCTATTTCAGTTAGTCTGGCTTATAGTCAGTTGATTTGGTTCAAAATAAGTCAGACTAACTGAAATAAAC
>NW_015646844.1:0-1642 GCF_001515625.1 Sinocyclocheilus rhinocerous | reverse complement strand
CATCCTCTCAACATCACTGTACATGGTGAGTCCTGTTTCCAATCATAACAGCTACACACTTTCTAATATCCTAATTACAAAGTCTACACACATTTTCCTCTAATTGTTTTCTGTACAGCCAATCACAGACTGACATTGCTATACAGCTATGTGAACGAGTTGTATCTATTATAATGGGGTTAAATCTGTCCATATTCATCTGACAGTCTCTTGTCATTTAAATGGACAGTTTTTGGCCAGATGAATTTGTACAATCTCATGTGTACATTTGTGACCCTGGACCACAAAACCAGTAATAAGGGTCAATTTTTCGAAATTGAGATTTATACATCATCTGAAAGCTGAATAAATAAGCTTTCGATTGATGTATGGTTTGTTAGGATAGGACAATATTTGGCCGAGATACAACTATTTGAAAATCTGGAATCTGAGGGTGCTTTGATTTTTTGAAAAAATCAAAATACTGACAAAATCGCCTTTAAAGTTGTCCAAATGAAGTTCTTAGCAATGCATATTACTAACCAAAAATTACGTTTTAATATATTTACAGTAGGAAATGTACAAAATATCTTCATGGAACATGATCTTTACTTAATATCCTAATGATTTTTGGCATAAAAGAAAAATCGATAATTTTGACCCATACAATGTATTTTTGACTATTGCTACAAATATACCTGTGCTACTTATGACTGGTTTTGTGCTCCAGGGTCACATTTTTATACAATCTTTTTACACAGGTGGTTAGGGTTAGGGATGGACCTTTATGCTTGGGTTGGACTAGTGCATAAAGCACAGGAAACATTAAGTATAATTCAGTTCGTAAGATAGCAAAATTTTTAGCTATGTATTTTGATATATTCTTACTATTTGCAGTAAGCACAATTTTTTGTGTGTTGTGTAGATGGTGCCCCTGAATAGTTTTGATGTGCTCTTACTATTTGCAGTAAGCACACGTTTCTTGTGTTGTGTAGATGGTGATGTGATTCTGGAGAGTTCTGTTGATCCTGTGATTGAGGGAGATACTCTGACTCTACACTGTTTACATCGATCTACAAACTCCCCGATCCTCAGAGCTGATTTCTATAAAGACGAATCACTCGTCCAGAATCAGACGACAGGAAAGATGAACATCACGACTGTCTCAAAGTCACATGAGGGTCTGTACTTCTGTAAAACAGAGAGAGGACAGTCACTGCACAGCTGGATCTCAGTCAGAGGTCTGGGAATATTGAGTGATTTTATGTACCTTTGTAATAGTATAATGCAGTATGTCACTCACTAACAGATCTGCATGTTTGTCATGTTGTCCTGTCTCGCAGCTTCATCTTCTCTTCTGGTCACTGGTGTGGTTGTGGGATTGAGTGTTTGCTTGTTGTTCTTCATCTCACTGCTGCTGCTGTGGAGATACAAGAAGAACAAAGGTGTGGAGCAATTCATGACATGATTAATACAACTGAACAGCAACAAATGAAAGATACAGTTTATGAATAAAGGCTCATGAGAAGATCTAAATTTCAGCCTAAAGAGTCACTGTAATCACTGCAGATACTCTTAAGTGACCTTAATGCTCTTTGTTTCTATTATAGATCAGCACCGTAACATTAACCAGACATCAGTCCCAAATCAATCTGGAGAATCT
>NW_015646843.1:0-481 GCF_001515625.1 Sinocyclocheilus rhinocerous | reverse complement strand
AAAAAGTAGTGCAAGTCCTTGAAAATCCTGGAATTTTATTTTGCATTATCTGTACGAACCTGTTTTTATACAGTCTATGGTACGAACCCTGTTTAAGTTAACAGTTCTTGGACCATTTTAATGTTTTTGTTGTTGTTAATTGAACTGAACTGTAGTTTTCTGTAGTAAACTGTCTTTGTGTATTTCCTATTTTATATTCATTTCCTATTATTTAATTTACCATTATTTCTTTTGAACAAAACAATTTCAGAAATTTCATGTTTTAGATTGTAGGTCATCTTGTACATGTCAAGGACAAAGCTAACCAGCAAAACTTGATATCAAAAGCATCCTAAATAGTGGTCGACCGATATGTGTTTTTTGACTGCCGATGCCGATATCTTGGAAAGCAGGGTGGCCGATATAATTTATTTATTAAATTTTTTTTTTTTCTTTATTATTTATTTCGTCATTTAGCAGACGCTTTTATCCAAAGCGACTT
>NW_015646842.1:375-517 GCF_001515625.1 Sinocyclocheilus rhinocerous | reverse complement strand
TATGAATTAATTAGAGAAGAGTCCATTTTTATGGGCATTATGTGTAGTCCTTAGGAGAAATGGAGGGAGAGTTGCTCTGCCCACATTCCTTTAAGCAATACAACTAGTGTTATCAGATGGTTTGTCTTTGGTTGCCATGGAA
>NW_015646842.1:0-295 GCF_001515625.1 Sinocyclocheilus rhinocerous | reverse complement strand
AGGTGTTAGTTGCATTTCGGGGGAAGGGTCCATAAACCCTCATAGTTGGCCCTTTGGTTTGGTGAGGTGGCGTTAGATATTATTTGTTAAATATAACAAATAGTTGTGTGTCTGATTGGTCCAAATGCTAGAAATTCAACAAGAAAAAGAGGAAAACAAAGGAGATTTAAGCCGGTTTTGCTTGTGGATGAAAAATTTTGCACATAAAATAAAGAAAGTAGCAACATATTCAAGAGATAATGATTTGGGTTTTTCGTAAGGAAAAATAATATATTTAAGGATTAAACTGTGGGTC
>NW_015646841.1:495-1742 GCF_001515625.1 Sinocyclocheilus rhinocerous | reverse complement strand
AAGTGCAGAAAGGCAGGGTCTATTTCATGCACAACTTGAACAAACCACAACAGGTAAAGCTGTCAGCAGTGTGGATTTTAGCAATATCGTTAACAATTCTCATTTATAATCAGTACTAATATGACTTCTTGTAATCAGGATCTGAATGCTGTGTTCTGTTAATGCGTGAACTTTATATTATTTGTAGTGCACTTGACGTCCAGTAATCGCAATAAGCTTTGTGCTCTGTTGCCTTTTAATAAACAAAGGATCAGCTTTAAAATTCGGCAAAATTCATAATGAAAATCAAACTTAAAATAAATACTGCATAGTTCAAGCGGCACGTGAACCCATCATATCTTTCTCTTTACTACTGTAGTATGAAATAAACATGAATGAACATCAATAGGTATATTATAAGAGAGCCTACAGTACATCTTACTGAAATGTCTCGTGTAATCGCTCATTCAGTGTTTCAAACTGCGGAAAACGCGTAAAGCTTGTAAACAATGCCACGTAACAATACATTTACCACAGAATAACCATTCGGCGTCCATAAGCTCATTAGTTAGCTAGAATTTATTGCGCCAAATTTATGCGCTATATTGCATATTCATATTTTTACTTAACCTATTGACATAAGAAAGAATGCAAGGAGCTAAAGGTAAAGTTCAACACCTCCTATATAATTGCATGTTACTAATGAAGAAAAACAGACTGGATGTGTGCAGGACATATGACAGCATTTATGGGATGCATTGAGGAGGAGCTCAAACTACACTCAAGGGTCAAGTGATGCTGAAATAATTATGGTCTGTGATATTGGCTCAGATTCTGTGTAATAAATTCTTTGTGACTGAATATAGTTCTCAAGTTGGAAAAGACATTTAGTTCCCACTTTAAGTAAACCTTAGTTCCCAGGACATCTACAAGATGGATTAAAATGCTGATCAAGACAAGATGAGACATAAACACATGACAGTATGACTGAAATGTTAAAGGGGTCATATGATGCGATTTCAAGTTTTCTTTTCTCTTTGGAGTGTTACAAGCTGATCGTGCATAGATAAGATCCCTGAAGTTGCAAAGACTAAAGTCTCAAAACCAAAGAGATATTCTTTATCAAAGTTAAGACTCTGCCACGCCCCCCTAAAACGGCTCGTTATAACACACCCCACATATCTACCTCACTATGTGGAAATATTAGCACAATGCGGCCCAAATGTGCACGCAAAGAAAGAAAGGGGTGGTTTCAGTAACCGCAGTTA
>NW_015646841.1:0-99 GCF_001515625.1 Sinocyclocheilus rhinocerous | reverse complement strand
TTCATCACTGTGTCTGTCATGCGACTCTGTTCCCCTTTCGGGCTCCGTCTTTATATTTATTTTGAAAGATGACGCTCGCGATTATGGTAAGGGGCGTTA
>NW_015646840.1:0-823 GCF_001515625.1 Sinocyclocheilus rhinocerous | reverse complement strand
TTCATATTCATTGTCAACATCAGGTCAAACTAAATATTACTTTAGCACAATTTTTGCAATCATTTTAACCACATTTTAATACATTTCTCAGCAAAGTTTTTTTTAATTTTTTTATCAATAAACAGTACACACCAAAATGTATCAAGTAATGACTTAAGCAAAATCTGATTCATAATTACTGATGAAGTTGTATTTCTCATAAATTATAGCAGTTATTCATAGTTAAAGAGATTATTCTCTGATCAACACTGTACATTTGTTTAAAAACTGAGACAATGGATTGAGAAGATTTAATGAAATAATAGCAAGCAAGAGTTGTTATATGGAACTACTATTTAAATTAATATTGTTTATTAAATAGTATTAGTCATAACATCAGACTAATAATCATACTAGTTTGTGACCGTGAGATCCTTGTTAATGGCCGGCGTGAGAGACTAGTCGACACTGGAATCTAAATGAACGAGTAAAATATAAAGCAAAGAGTTAAACAGAGTTATCAAATATCTACTTATATTATTATATAAATGACCAATAATCAATTAGTTTTTCAACCTAAATTCGAGATGGTGATAACATGGAGTCAGATGAATAGCTAATAATTTGCACACTGCTTATAATGTTTTAAAAATAACTGGGAAATCAATGTACCTCATTCATGGAAAGTTTCAGGGACATATAATTAATTATTAAAAGGCATCAAAATCATCATAATATTTTATAGCAGTTACATCAGCGTTCACTTTTATGTCCCTTCACTTCATATTTCTTTCTTTGAATTATTTTGATGTACTGATATTAAATGTAAACTTTTTTTTTCTTT
>NW_015646839.1:0-813 GCF_001515625.1 Sinocyclocheilus rhinocerous | reverse complement strand
CACTGATTTATCAAATTTTAGACCGATTTCTAATTTACCTTTTATGTCTAAAATTCTAGAGAAAACAGTGCTACTGCAATTACAGAGCTTCCTTGATGCAAATATTATCCTTGATAAATTTCAGTCCGGTTTTAGGACAAACCACAGTACTGAATCTGCACTATTAAGAGTTTTGAACGACATTCTGCTATCTGTCGACTCCGGAGACTCAGTCATTTTAATGCTATTAGACTTTAGTGCAGCATTTGATACTGTTGATCATGCCATTCTATTGTCACGTCTTGAACATTATGTGGGCATCCGTGGAAGTGCCCTCAGTTGGTTTAAATCTTTTCTTACTGACAGGACCTTTTCAGTTGGCATTGGAGGCTCTGTCTCATCCATAGCTCCTTTACCTGTGGTGTTCCTCAAGGATCCATTTTGTCCCCAACTCTGTTTTCATTATATATGTTACCTCTAGGTTCTATTCTTAGAAGGCATGGAGTATCTTTTCACTTGTATGCAGATGACACTCAAATGTATCTGCCTTTTAAGCACACTGACAAGAAAGGCTTAGAAACCTTGCTTGCCTGTCTAAATGACATAAGATCCTGGATGTCCTCAAATTTTCTACAACTTAATGCGAGTAAAACTGAAGCAATTGTGTTTGGGCCCTCTGTGGGGAAAGAAAAAAACATTGTCAATGTTGGAAATCTGCACTCTTATATCAAACCAACTGTGAAAAGTCTGGGAATAACTATGGACTCCTACTTTAAGTTTGATCAACAAATAAACACAGTAGTTAAGTCAGGCTTTTTTCATCTGAAACTTCTG
>NW_015646838.1:0-465 GCF_001515625.1 Sinocyclocheilus rhinocerous | reverse complement strand
ATCACACCCTCAGGCTTGCAAAACAACGGACCTAAAGAACAGTGACAATGTGATTAAATCAAACTCAGCAAACCACCGCGTGACGTGTATGGACCCCAGGAAATTCCCCCTCCCTTCCTTTCTCTATTAGCAGAGGAAACGCAGACATTGCATGGACCAAGTTTGAAAGACAATCATTTAAAATCATTTAAAGTATCGGAGCAATATACTCCCAAATAATATGCTTTCTGTTTGATGTGTTTATTGTAACCTATGAAGTTTAATCGATATTTTATAACCCCTTTTTATAGATAAAGTGAAGGTACTCTGTGTATGCCAGATATGCGAAGTTTGGGCTTGTGGGAATGGTCATGATATTTAAATAACCTTGGTATGAATGAAAATGTGGTAATTTGAACAGTGTGTGTTGTACGACACTTTATAAGTTATTAAAACTTGCAGGAATACGCCTCACTGGAAGCATGT
>NW_015646837.1:0-863 GCF_001515625.1 Sinocyclocheilus rhinocerous | reverse complement strand
ATAAATGATAAATCAATTAATATAACATTAATTGTAATATATGTAGTTATCTGTCTAATAATACAAATACATAGCTCTGAAAAGCTAAGGAAATTAAATGCTTCTCTGCAAACTGCAGTTCGACTGTACATTTATATCCGAGTTTATGCTTTCAACTGTTTTCTTTATACTTAAATTTACATTACATCATTTATTTTCTGTTGTCTATTACTATAAAAACAAACTCAGTAACTCAGTGATGTATTTCTGATTTTGGCAGATAAGCTCCTCCTCCCACATGTTCACTGGTAGTGAAGCTCCGCCCACTGCAACACATCATCAGTGAAGCTCCTCCCACAGTAATTCAGCAATAAATGCTGGAATATCTCCATCAGTTCACAAGTGAAGACGAGCATCTAATCATCAGGAAGAGCTGAAATCTGCAAAGACTGAGTTTATTAAAGAGGACAGAGAGAAGATGAGAGATCCAGAACCCTGCAGAATCAAACACACTGAAGATACTGAAGAACTAACAGGTTGGTGTTTATTCTTCGAAGACGAGCATTTAATCATCAGGAAGAGCTGAAATCTGTAAAGACTGAGTTTATTAAAGAGGACAGAGAGAAGATGAGAGATCCAGAGCCCTGCAGAATCAAACACACTGAAGATACTGAAGAACTAACAGGTTGGTGTTTATTCTTCATTAATGAGGCTGAATGTTATAAAGCTTCAAACAGTATTAGATTTGTTGTAACAGGAAAAATCTTTAGAGCTGTTGAATAATCTAGAGGAAACATAATTTAATAAGAGACACTTTCTATAATATGGGTACTTTTTTCAACAAAATTAATGTATGTTAGAATATGTTGTTGTTGATCAAACAT
>NW_015646836.1:0-2773 GCF_001515625.1 Sinocyclocheilus rhinocerous | reverse complement strand
TTTACCTGAATGCTATTTTGCATTTTTTACAGGTGAAACAGAGGAAGGAGACGAGGCTCGTGAGCGCGCAAAACAGCTGGATTAGTAAGAATACAAGTTTATAGTGTAAGACCTTCATCATGATGTCAAGATTAAACTCATCCATAATGAAGCAATTAAAATATTGCTGATCATGACTGTGAATGTAATTTAGCACTTATATATATCAAATAACATAAACTGAAAGTCTAAAATGAAAATTAAATGAATATGGGCTACATGTACACAGATTCAAATCAGTGATCTATAACAGAGTCATTTTTAGAGATCAGTGGTCCTGTCGTATTTATATTTCTTTATACCATTGTTTTATTTTACATTTATGTATGTTTTACATTACATTTCTCTTACATTTTATATACAGGCTGTTTGTTTAAATTTGTTTTTGTAAGTTCTGTGTCTGTCTCATGAGAAACATGTCTCTGTACATAAGACAAAGCTTTGACTGACATAAGAGATGTGGATGAATCTGTTCTCTCACACCGGCGCAGACTAATCTTTACTAGTTAGAATTTATGTAGCATATTATGTGCCTTCAGTCACTAGTTTAGATTGTCTGTCTAATGCTTTTCTTTTAGAGATTTTAATCTTCTCTTGTGTTGTATTGTAATGTGTTGGCATATTGTAACTATACAAATAAAAAAACTTGATTATTTTATTTTGTTTGAAGAGTTTATTAGTTCAATAGCCAGCTATCAGTATAATTGGAGATACAGTAGTAGATGGCCAGATTTTCCTGCTTAAAGTTGTAGACTTGAAACGGAAAAAGTCACATCTGCAGTTCATCAGCAGACCATCACACTGTGTGAAGTACAAGCAACAGTTTCAGCATGTCACTATTGTGCCCAAACCATGGACTGTATGCTCCAAACTTTGTCCAAACCTTCAGCAGAACTAGTATTTTACAGCTGTGTGTGATTCCTGCTGTGATCCATTGTTCCTCTCTGTGCTCCACCATATTCCCTGATCATCACCACCTGCTGAGATTTTAGTGTACAGATTATGTAATGAATATGAATTAATTATTATTATTACACAGAATTCTATGCACATGAATTAGATATATTTACATTAGAAACACTTAATTTACTAATTAACTTATTAAATGATATCTGCTGCTGGATTGAGTGTTTTCATGGAAAATGGCGAGAAGGGTTCACGCGTGTCTGCTGCTGATGGTGATTTTCAGCTGATCGTGGACCGCAGTGGACGCGCTCACATTTCCACAGCATTACACGTAAGACACGATTCTCACAGCATTATATGAAGGAACCATTAGTCCCCAGAGTGTTACACGCAAGACACGCTCTGTAAGAACATGTCTGTTTCAACAACGTTACACGTTAGAAATGTAATTCACAGCAATACACGTAGCCTATAAGAAATGTCAATTTCCACAACGTTTACGTTTCAGAAATGTCAATTTCCATAGAAATACAAACAAGCCAATTTACACAAAATCAAAAGATACAATAATAATTTCCACAACGTTACACGTAACAAACTCTAATTTCCACAGCGTTACATGTAAGAAATGTTCATTTCTACCTCAATGCACGTTCAAGAAATGTTAATTTCCACAACATTACATGTAACAGATTCTAGAAAAGGAAAGCTCACTTCCAACATTACACGTAAGAAAGTCATTTCCACGGCATTACACAGAAGAAAAACTTATTTCCACACCGTTACACTTAAGAAATACACATTTCCACAAAATTACACGTAAGGCCTATACTTTCCGCAACATTACTATTCACAACATTACACGGAATCCCCCTGTAGTCAAAATCAAGTTATTTTATGTTGTTTATTTGTCTATGTGGTGTTTTTAATATGCTTTTAGACAAACCATGTGCCAATCTATTAATCAACACCATTGCTGAGTATTTTCTCCTTAAAACTGTAGTTTCCCAAAGGCTGACCCAGAAATATGGTTTGAAACAGCCCTCGGTTTGCTACGTCACAAACCAATAACCAATCACGTCAAGTGATCGATTCCTATCTATCACTAGCATGCAAAATATACCAATACCAGCACAAAACCAAAAACAAATCAGAGCAAAAAACCCATGAAGCTGTGGTTTAATGTGAATTTAGAACCGCTAACTTGCATTATAACCCGTGGCAACAGTGTAAAAGTATATGGAAGTCCGTAAAGACAAATATTTCTTTAGACGTTACTTGTACAGATTATATAACGCGTGGACGCCTAATTGCGTCTAAACACGTTATTCCGTGTCCGTGTTAATGTTTTGGCCAATGGCAAGGCCGAAGACTTGAAAATTTGCATAAAATTAATTAAACATATAATAGTGACATAAATATCTACCTAAGGACATGTCATTAATGAATAATGCATATAAATGTGACGTGTATGGCAAGCCGTTTTAGCATTAAATACTCCTTGCTGTACTAGTCATAATTTAGTTTTGACTAGTCAAATCAGCACTATCTATGGTCACATGATAATGACGTCGTGTTACGAATGAAGGAGGAGTATAGTATTTCAAAATACAGGCGGCAGAGGAATCATGGAGTTGAGAAATTTTGTTTACAGTTACATTTTTCAGGAATACGCTCACTTGTGTCTAAAGGACAATGTGGAAGAGGATACTTTTCAGTCCATAATTTCAAGGCAAGTCATATGGTACGCGCTGATGGGCGGCATAGGGCACCGCCCGCCCACGATTTAAGTCAAGTCACCCTCATTTATATAGCGCAATACAGGTTG
>NW_015646835.1:2365-2462 GCF_001515625.1 Sinocyclocheilus rhinocerous | reverse complement strand
AGAGAGAGAGAGAGAGAGAGAGAGAGGCCTCAGAAAGGCTTTCCATTTCATTTAACTAAAAATATAAATTATCCCATTCAGATAGAAATGTTCTTTA
>NW_015646835.1:0-902 GCF_001515625.1 Sinocyclocheilus rhinocerous | reverse complement strand
GTGAGGCACGTTTTATTATGGATGCGCGCACTTTATTTCACGTCTTCTGGACTGTTGACAAAAAGCACCCGCTTACCCCCATTGTAACGCTTGGAGGGGCCAGGACAATTTTTAATATAACTCCGACTGGATTCGTCTGAAAGAAGAAAGTCATATACATCTAGGATGCCTCGAGGGTGAGTACATCACAGGCTAATTTTCATTTTTGGGTGAACTAACCCTTTAAAGCTGACCAATGGACAGAACACTGGGAAACACAACAATATTGACACTGTCAAACGTAAGCATCCCTGAACACAAAGTTTTCCATTATAAACAATAATTGTTTTGGACCAGTGGTAAACTGGTAATTTTAAATAATTTTGTTAAGTGTTTTCCAGGACTGGAAAATTTGTATCAAAAGTTTTTCAAAACACTTGGGAACCCTACATAGAATGCTTTCTGTCACCTTGTGCTTGTACAATAACATTTATGAAGATGCGTTTGGTAATGCCATGCTTTCTGTATAGGGTTGGGTACCGAACTCGGTACTTTTAAGGGTACCGACCGAATCGCGTTGGTACTACAGAGATTCACGTTAAATCAATCGGTGCCAAATTTCGGTACCTGAGAACGCATCTGGGCGCATACGCTACAGAGAGAAAAAGAGAGACCCTGTGACGTGATACGCTACAGAGAGAAAAAGAAAGACCCTGTGACGTGATGTCACCCCTGCAACTCGTTCAAACAACACACAGGGCAAGCCGAAATGTTCTGAAGAGTGGTTACATTTCTAGGGCCATATGGTTTCTGCGAAAACGCGGACGGGATCATGGAGTCCATTCATAAATACGTAATTTACTCTATAGCGTGGAATTCCATGGAATTCGTAAATTTTGGACGAATAAATCAAAAGTAGCCAC
>NW_015646834.1:336-1606 GCF_001515625.1 Sinocyclocheilus rhinocerous | reverse complement strand
TAGTTCAGGTACTATGAAAAGGTTCCCGCGGTGCGAAAGGCCCTAACTCAATTCAGCCGTTCTGAAACCGAAAACTCAAGTTTCCCTCGAGTTTCCCATCTCAAAGTCAACTCAGAGTTCAAGTTTTAACTCAGAGTTGGTTGAACCTCCTTATTGAAACGGGTCCCAGGTGTGCCTAGTTAATTATCCTTGTTTGGTCTGAGTACTTAAGTTCCTGTATGTTCATTTTGAGTTTTTCTGGTTTTATGTCTACATGTCTTAAATGTTGCTGTGCTACATTGTGTTTGGATTTACCCTTGTTGGATTAAAGACTTCTGATATATAACCTTTTATCTTCGTCGTGCGCTCTTTAACACAGCGTAGCTATGACACTCACAGACTTACTGTGTAGGTAGAGTCTGAGTGAGAATTTAAGTTCAAACTTGTGAAGAACAGTTTTTAAAGTATTGGAATGTGTCTTTGAATATTTATCTGTGACATTTTAATTGCTGCTTGTGCAGAACTTGGGTCAGGATGATTTTATCAAGTAGGGCACATTTCTGGAACTTATTTGAACATTTATGGAGGACATTTTTTAATTTCTCTTTACAATGTTGAGTATTGTTGATGCAAATGCAACTAATTTAAGGCTTAGTGTGGCCCAGATAATGTATATTTATGGTTTATTTAGTTCATTATTAGCTAAAATGTGGCTGTGTAGTGGCCTGCTTGTGGACCACTGCCAAAATGCCAACATTCCATGCAGCATGTGGGCCACATGAGGAATGTGGGGAAGACCAGGGGCCTCATGTATAAAAATTCACGTAGAATTCATCCTAAATGTGTGCGTACGCACAAAATATACTCAAAAGCTACATTTTGCGTACGTACAAAAGTTTTCAGATTTATAAAGCCATGCGTACACCAGAACCTGCGCAAAATAAAAGTAATACCCAGTCAGCGGAAGATTGTACGTGCATGAATCTCCACCCTGTCTCCTCCCCGAAATAGCCATATATGGAGCTTACAACGCCTAGTTTTAATATGCATAACGTCATCTGCATATCATTTCCATGCATATTTCTATCCACGTGACACCATGTTTAACGCAGTTAAGGGTAGCCTACAACACGTTAGGAAAATATGAGATACGGACTATAAATGCGTTTTGAGACATCACTATTCTAATTTATGCAATTTGCCTAAAAGGTAAACATATATTTTAGAATGTTTATAGCCTATATTTTTATGGAAATAATTTTTTTGCAGTGTAAATAGCTGTCTGACTCAC
>NW_015646834.1:0-246 GCF_001515625.1 Sinocyclocheilus rhinocerous | reverse complement strand
TAGTTTCCTTCAAATTCTATCTTTTAAATTGTTTGTTTGTCACAATATTGGGAAGAGCACGAAAGGGGTTATCATTAGGCTACTGTCTGTGCACGACACCTGTGAACAGTTCTACTGTCATCAGACCTGTTCAAACCAGCCAATGGACTGTTTGATCAACGAGCGCATCCTTCTGTCTGTCGTTACCATCTGTGTTCCAACGCCATCAGACGAATCAAGTTCACATCAATGATCATTATTCGTGCA
>NW_015646833.1:0-549 GCF_001515625.1 Sinocyclocheilus rhinocerous | reverse complement strand
TTCATATTCTCAAGGATTAAAGATTAAACGGGAAAAAAATTTAAAATGATTGCACAACCATCAATTAGGTTGCGATATGTACTAAGCATGTAAACGACCATTGGCATTTACATGGCATGCTTTTACTTGGCGTCTGTTTCCATAGTTACTCGTCGCTCTGTTGAGAACGTCTTGAGTCTCAACCAGGACATACTCTGAGTTGAATGAACTTACTCCCGGACGCGTTTTTGGAACCACATACCTTCGAGTAAGCAAGGTTTGGGGTTAATCAACCGAAATTTCAGGGTTTAGCTAACGGTAAGTTAACCATGCTTTCTGGAATATACCCCTGACAAACACAAACTGAACAGACTAGAACTTTTAAACACAGGGCAATCAGGGGAACACAGGTGATATCAATGGAACATAATCAAACTAAACGAGGACAGGAACATGACCAAATAAGGAAACACAGGAAGGACTACGGGGGCAAAAAAGGTCCAAAAGTCTGACACCTATAAAATGTTACACAAAATTTACCCTGTCAAGGAGTTGCTTGAACGTTTCAAT
>NW_015646832.1:0-2516 GCF_001515625.1 Sinocyclocheilus rhinocerous | reverse complement strand
AAATGTTTCATGAATTTTGATGCTCTTGGCAGACAATAATCCACTATTAATGTATATTTTAGTATGGCTGGACTGTAGTATTGACCAGTGAGAAATCAGGATGTTAACTATCCATTTTATAATGCTAAGCACATGAAACGCCGGTTCAATTCAAACCATAAACGCTATTAAGGCAATAAAGCAATAGAGACTTGTGCTTTGTGAGGTTAAAGATTTACCAGTATTTAAGCTGACAACCCATCTAAAAGTTTAGTGAACTCTAGAGCAAAGCCGCTTTGAGACAGCTGACTAGACAAACTTTGAGAACATTACTAAATAAAAGTAATTCTATACATTAACTCTCAATTGTTTGCGGCAGGTATAATTTAAAAAGACAAAACTGGAAAAAACAAACAAATATAAAAGGATTAACCAACTATAGACAAATTTTTAAAGAATATGATCTGGCATGCATACTCTCTCATGTGCATACAATTTTTTTTTTTAAAACTCACCGCCATTATGAGCTCAAAAGGGTACTTGTAAACCCTCACAGGGGACTGATATTCCTGCACCATCGCTGCACCTCAAATGAAAAGCCTTTCAAAAATAAATACATAAAATTGATGAACAGCATTATGACCAGAGAAACAGAATTGATCCAACAGCATAACGGTTGAGATATTGAAACATCATCATACATTATGTATTAATATATCTTCAGGCTGGTTAGGTACAATCTTCAGCAAAAACGTTATTCTTTAATGTGGTCACCATCTAAGATAAATGGCCTCTGTGTGAATGTTTAAAAGAGTTTCAAACTTAAAATAATGATCACCCTGTACAACCAGTGACCCAAAAGAGGCCTGTAGTCTTTATTCATTCTTCATATTCATTGTTGTTCACCGGCATAGGCAATTTGAATGAAACACAAGTGAAGCAACCTGTAAACAGAGACCGACTCCAATGCAATCATAAGGTAAACGTTCAGGACAGCTGTGAAATTAACTCTTACCCCTTATCTTTGAAGTTAAAGGTGCAGAGAATGTAGTTTAATGGAAGTCTTGATAAACCCTGATGTGAAATACTAAGAATCCAGTCTGGGTTGCTTTAGTTATTCTGCTCCATTCTGCTGGGGAAGTGAAAGCCACGGTCGTGTCAGCTGAGGTTACATAACGCACCGCACTCACACAAACTCCGCCTCAAAACTCCCGTCCAGTCCAGGCCAGTCCACTTGTTTAGTTAAAAACAAAGCATTTCACTTCATAGTTACTTTTTAGTTACATTTAGCATAAATTTATTTTTACAAGTATTTGACAATGCCTGTACTGGAAATATCTAAATAAACAAGAAAAGGAAGTCATGTAATGTTGTTTAATGTTCAAAGTCCAGCTTTGATTACTGCTTGACAAAGACTCGTCTAAAAGGTTTTCTGAGTAGTTGCTTGGTGCTAAATGTGGTTATCAGGATAGATAGATAGATAGATAGATAGATAGATTGATTGATTGATTGATTGATAGATAGATAAACTTGTTTGATTTTTAATGTTTAATGTTTCTTTGTAATTATGTCTGAAACTTACTAGCAAGCAATTTTTTTGAGTAAAAATGGTTTCTATGCAATTTTGTCAGAGTAGATAGATAGATTGCAGTGTTAAACTAGGTTATCGTAAACACATCACCTTTAACCTAACTGCATGTAATGTTTTTACAGTTTCACAGTTTTAATACACTTTTATAAGTAAATTTTATAAATCTGTACCTGTGTACACTATTGTTTTTATATTTCAAATTTGAGTAATAATCACAATTAGCCAGAAGATGGTGCTGTTGACTTTTTTTTTAAAACTGAGCTAGACTGCCTGTAACACTGCACTGTACTGTCCTCTACTTCACAAGTCTATCTATCTATCTATCTATCTATCTATCTATCTATATATCTTTCGGCCTGATAACCACCTTATCTAACTATGGTTATGGTTAAGAGTAAAAGATGTAAGAGAAGTTGTTATTTAATTAGTTAGGTCCAGTATTTTGGATGTGCGGAGGATGATGACTGTTTGGCATTGTGGGAGCTGCAGCAGTGAATCCATGTCTGAACATGAGTGTGGGTGGGAAGAAGAGGAGGTGACTGATAGAAGCGAAATGTGGGAATAGTAGGAAGAGGTGGCCAGACACATGGGACAGGGACATTCCAGGGTAGGACATTGTTTTGTAAAGACGTGTTCAGGTTGCAAGGGACTTGGATGAAGGTGTTGAAGTAGACTCAAAACTGGGATATTGTCCTTTCCGCAGGTAGACTTCACTGTAGATGTCATATTTACCATGCACTGTTATAGAACAAGTTACTGGATAATCTAAAGGCCAATTCACGCAAACACCAGCAACCAACTGATTACATCATGGCACTTCTTAGACATTACACAACCTGACAAATGCTGATTCAACATGTTCAATTGGTGAAAACAAGCACTGACCAGCAGCAACAGACACGGACAGGGTAACACACTGATCAGATAAAATCTGATGAATGTGTCT
>NW_015646831.1:0-1444 GCF_001515625.1 Sinocyclocheilus rhinocerous | reverse complement strand
AGTGGTAGTGATAGTAGGGATCTGGAAACACATAGTAAGAATTGGATATAAAAACGGAAAACAGAAGGGGAACAAGTAGTAGGAAAGAGAATGATTCAGAAGCGATACTTATGTGTCTTGCCGGTGTCCCTGCTCGGTGGAGTTGATGGTCTTTACACTCTTCAGTCTTCACACGAGGGCTGCCGCGACCGCTGCCGCGGTATACTAAGCTTTTTATATTCGTCTAACAAAACTGAAATTGAATTCAGCTGGACACACTTTCCTGTTTATCACAACAAATTGCCAAGTAAAGCGCACGACACTGACAAGGTACGCGATACAGTACGAGACCAAACGCCATTTCAGCACGTCTCCACAGTAAACAAAACAAGCGTTTCCTAGCAACGACAACTGCGCTAAACACTGAGACAAGAAATAAATACACTTACATGCTGCTTTTAACTTCTGCTGATTGACTGCTTCTCACAAAGAGTATTTCTTTACACTGTTTTGCTGGCGCTTGAACACACTTTCCTGTTTATCCCAACAAATGGCCAAGCAAAGCGCACGACACTGACAAGGTACGCGATACAGTACGAGACCAAACACTATTTCAGCATGTCTCCACACAGTAAACAAAACAAGCGTTTCCTAGCAATGACAACTGTGCTAAACACTGAGACAAGAAATAAATACACTTACAAGCTGCTTTTAACTTCTGCTGATTGACTGCTTCTCACAAAGACTATTTCTTTACACTGTTTTGCTGGCGCTTGAACACACTTTTCTGTTTATCACAACAAATGGCCAAGCAAAGCGCACGACACTGACAAGGTACGCGATACAGTACGAGACCAAACGCGATTTCAGCACGTCTCCACAGTAAACAAAACAAGCGTTTCCTAGCAACGACAACTGCGCTAAACACTGGGACAAAAAATAAATACACTTACAAGCTGCTTTTAACTTCTGTTGATTGACTGCTTCTCACAAAGAGTATTTCTTTACACTGTTTTGCTGGCGCTTGAACACACTTTCCTGTTTATCACAACAAATGGCCAAGCAAAGCGCATGACACTGACAAGGTACGCGATACAGTACGAGACCAAACGCGATTTGTATTTTATAACGAAGTAAACAAAACAACATAGTCGTTCCTAGCAACGACAACTGCGCTAAACACTGAGACAAGAAATAAATACACTTACAAGCTGCTTTTAACTTCTGCTGATTGACTGCTTCTCACAAAGAGTATTTCTTTACACTGTTTTGCTGGAGCTTGAACACACTTTCCTGTTTATCACAACAAATGGCCAAGCATTCATTTCAGTTCATGTCTCAGAATGTGTATTTTTTGTTTGTAATTTCACAGTTGTAATACCATAACGTGAATCTGCTGATGTAATTGCAACCGCTAATGATAGAGAAGGGGAGAGGGAGGCCGGGGGAGAGATGAGCTCTCGTG
>NW_015646830.1:0-1025 GCF_001515625.1 Sinocyclocheilus rhinocerous | reverse complement strand
CGGCATGTCATTTCGGTCTCTACGTTATGGTCGCGCTCTCTGCTTCACGCACAGCGGAGTTCCGCCCGATGCGCGCACGCGCACACACACACACACACACAAACACAAGTGAGCACACTACCACTAGTATTTGTAAATATTAAGCCGCAAAACGATTCATATTTAAATATGAATTCTGCGTGTCTCTGTGTTAATGAATGGCGCAGACGCGCGGTTTTGTGTAGTACTCGTACTGAAACGCTCGTGACGCTTCCGGTGATATTAACGTCTGCCGTCTCACTAATGAGGACATAAATACACGAACAACATCTCCAGAACTGCTCTGAGAGTCACTTCATGAGCATTTGACCATTTCATTTGAGTAAAACTATCATCATGTCATACACATCATGTCATCACAGAAATGTAATTGTATTCACGGCAACCCGTCAAAATAAAAGTTTGGTTTAACTTGAAGGCATTGGCAGAAATATATTACTATTGTTGAGTAGAATGTACGTAATAGGCTACTACTACTACTAAAATGATTCAAATATGTTTAAGGAATAAGCATTCAATATTTCTTCAATGTTTTAATTGTAATATTAAATGACCTTTATTTTCCAAAAAATAAAATTTGTTTAATTTTCATTACTTAAAAGATAGATTAAATGAATGTTTTATGCCTTAAAACAAAATGTAAATACACAACACAGAATTTCTGAGCAAAAAAAATCATAAGGCTATTGTAAGAATAAATGAAACTTGTTTTTATGCTTTCAAATAATTAGACATGCTAAAACAGAATTTGGTTACAATAAAACATAAGGTTGGAAAAATAAAAACATTTCATAGGGCCCTAAACATGTAATATTTGTTTTGGAAAAATAAAACATTTCATAGGGCCCTAAACATGTAATATTTGTTAAACTTTTAATAAATTGATGTTAAATTGTTTAAGTTTCATGATTTTAATTAATTAGACATGCTTTGATTAATACAATGTAATTTAACCATTAAAAAGGAGTCCAGAAAAAAAAAAAAAA
>NW_015646829.1:0-1523 GCF_001515625.1 Sinocyclocheilus rhinocerous | reverse complement strand
CCTGCTGTTTAAAGAAAGTACAACGAACAAGCTCTATATTTTCCAGCAAACATATATATCTCCTTATCAAAAATTCGATTAATCTTTCCACAAAAAATATGACATGATCATAAGTTATTCTCATCTTGTGTTAAAAGTGATTACTCGTAGCATTGTACTTATTCAACCGTAAAATTAATCATTAAAAACATATATTGCATAATAATACACGTTTGTGTTGAGTTTTTCAGCAGATTATTTACTTCCTGTTTCTTTATTCTTTATGTCGCGTGACAAAATGACAGAAACACCAAACTTTGTTCAATCAAATGACATACTGTTAACTCAATTCTGATATCATTTCAGTGCAGTAAACAACTAAAGCAGCTGAGTATTTGAGACGCTTAAACCTGCTTCTGTTCAACTCAGTCCAGTCTGACATAAACCCTACTAAACCAGACCACTGCCATTAGAAACCTGTTCAGGACAACCTCTCTTATATTTCTAGCACTTACCTGTGAGTATCAGATGTGTTCACAAGGGTCTTTGAACGACTCAATATTCTGTTGTTTAAAGAGTTTGATGGTTTCAGGTGTTCATATTGTTGTTGATCAAGTTAGTTTCACTTTCTCTGAGTCTCTCACTGAACTACAGTGATGTCAGAGCTCCTCCTGTATTCACACATTTACATTCAGCCCTGTATTCGGTCTGTTGCTTCATGTGTGTCTGTTTGTATGTTTCTGTCAGCTCATGAAGAAGAGATTTCAGCAGACTTGATTATTTGGCAATGTTTGTGAAGAGTTTCCAGGTAAATCTAGCAACAAAATGGCTCTATTAGCGACACTGAACACAGCGCTCTGCTGCCTCTGGTGGCGCTGCTGTGCCATAACATGCTGCATAATACACTTATACTGTATCTCTATCAAATATACTGTAAACACAGTTATTTATGTAATTGAAATGAATAACACAGAAGACATTCTGAAGACTAAAATTCGTAAAACCAGTACAAAAGTGTTTCTGAACAGAATAAAACTGTTTACTCCCAAGAGTGAAAGGATTAGCATATTTACTGCTGTTTGTTAAGTCAATCATCACTATTATTATTGTTCATAGTTACGCTTAGTATTAAAGTATCAACAGCACAATAAACCCATGAATGTTTATTAAAACAGTGAATAGGGTCATTCTGGATTTCATGCTGACATTAACATTGATATGTAACTCGTCTTGCACCATTTGTGTTACAGACATGACAAAGCAACACTAAAAATCATTCAGAGGCAGCGCGCAGGAGACATTTTCAAAGTGAGGGACCAGACTGTAAGCAAAAGCCCAGATAGTAAGATCAGGTTTCCAGATATCGGACCACCACTTCAGGCTCACCATCAGACCACCATCATATATTAAACTTGCCTGATCATTTATAAAATAATATTGATTATTATTACAATATGAAGTAAGTGAAATGAAAAGTACACACGAATGATCAAAACTTCGGGATGAGCAAAATGCCTGCAGAATGCCAAATCTGTCTCCTGTAG
>NW_015646828.1:356-589 GCF_001515625.1 Sinocyclocheilus rhinocerous | reverse complement strand
GATTCGCATCATTCCTCAACAGATACTCCAGACACCTGACAGAGATCAGATCAATGAGTCAGACACACACTGTTCAGAACAGAGCGAACAGACGGGGTCTGCAAGTAAAAACTTTCTACATAGTGAAATCATAACTCAGATGATGTTAATGTTTGTTAAAGCCACCAGTTTGCATTATTTCAACTTATGTTTAAAGGGGTCATATGATGCTGCTAAAAAGAACATTATTTTGT
>NW_015646828.1:0-202 GCF_001515625.1 Sinocyclocheilus rhinocerous | reverse complement strand
GCGTCGATTTTTACAAAGCTCATCGGTCTGAAAGGCGAGGTGTGCTCTGATTGGCCAGCTATCCAGTGTGTTGTGATTGGCCGAATACCTCAAGCGTGTGACGGAAATGTTACGCCCCTTACCATATTGTGAGTGTCCCAGCCCGAGCGACGAGAAAAAAAACATTCAAACCCATTATAAACGAGGCATTTGTTGCATCCAG
>NW_015646827.1:806-950 GCF_001515625.1 Sinocyclocheilus rhinocerous | reverse complement strand
CTTAACTGTCACCCCCCTTTTTGAACATAGACTTGAAAGTGCACTGTTCAAACTTAAATTGTTATAATTCATGAACGCTTTTGATTACAGACCTAAGGTTGGTCTCTTTTTAAAGAAGACAATCAGCAGATTATTGCAGAAATG
>NW_015646827.1:0-217 GCF_001515625.1 Sinocyclocheilus rhinocerous | reverse complement strand
TAGTGTTGTCAAAAGACCCGGTATTTCGGTACCAAGTCGGTACTAAAAAAATGAAAACGTTACGGTACCAGGTTTTTTTAAGTACCGGTGGTACCGAGTACCCGGTCAACCCGGTTCTTGATGCGCTATCCGAAATCTATCCTTTTCCAGTGTTGCCAAGTCCGCGGTTTTCCACTGTTGCCGCGGGTTGTTTTTCATGTCCACGGGTTGAAAAACG
>NW_015646826.1:0-530 GCF_001515625.1 Sinocyclocheilus rhinocerous | reverse complement strand
CACTTAAATGTGGCTTGGCGTGGAGGGACGCAGCTCGTGACGCACCCGAGAGGGATGAATAAATCATGAGCCCTGAATAAATAAAAAAAGAATGAGTGAAGAACCCTCTAGATAAAGGGTCGAAGAATGAAAGAATAAAACCCTGACTGAATAAAGGGCGGAGAACAGTGTGAATGTGTTTAGGAAAATAATATCAATAAAGATTGAATCAAGATCTTGTATAGACTTTTGCATGCCTGGTGTCTGTGGGATCTCTGAAAATTTTCTCCTTCTCTTCCACACAGACTTTTGTTTGTTTGGTGTCTGTGTGGAAGAGAAGGAGAAAATTTTTCAGAGATCAGTGCAGTAGAAGTGAGATCAAGGAAGCAAATTAAATAAGTATATATATTAAAAATAATGTAAGTGCAGAAAAAATAATAAAGAGCAATAAATAAAGAATTATTATTAGAAATTTTTAAATACTGAGTGATTGTAAAATAGAGTTGAGAATATCAATTCATACAAAAAGTAAATGCATCAGACAGAATAAA
>NW_015646825.1:0-507 GCF_001515625.1 Sinocyclocheilus rhinocerous | reverse complement strand
GCAATATGAATTGAACTGAGTTGAAATGAATAATTGATTACTAAGAATTTTGATTAGATTATTATCTATCTTTCTTTTTTTCAGATCGAATGCCATCAATGCAGGAGGTGGTTTCATGTGCCTTCCAATGACAGACAGCCAGTTCAAGAGGGCTCAAAAGGTTGACTGGAAGTGCTGCTTATGTAAATAGTTTTAAATTCTGCAAATCGTCTAATATATTACAGTTCTTTAATTTAAAGTTTCAGGTTTGGGTTGGGGGAGGGCACTGGGAAAATTAAAAATATGAAGTTACACAGTTGTCATTGCTTTTTTTCCCCATTGTTATTTAATGGAACTGCTAATTTTACAATTTGTGCATATAGTTTTACAGTAACTGAAAAGTGAAACAAACCAATTACAGTAAACTTTACAGTATAACAGTATATTTTCTATTTTTTTAAAATGCATTACTCAAGAAAGGATCAAAAAATGAATACAATAATAAAATATTTTACAGTTAAACAATAT
>NW_015646824.1:0-1812 GCF_001515625.1 Sinocyclocheilus rhinocerous | reverse complement strand
CGGCATGACCCGATATTCATAGTGGCCTGCGGGGGTAATGAACGCTGTCTTCCACTCGTTGCCCTCCCTGATTCAAACGAGGTTGTACGCACTCCGCAGGTCCAGTTTGGAGAAGACGCGAGCTCCACGGAGTTCCTCCAGGGCGGCTGGGACCAGGGGAAGTGGGTAAGGTAGTTTCACCGTCTGGGAGTTCAGCATGCGATTCTGGGCTTTCAACCAGGGTGGAAGCAACTTGAGCCCTGACGGGGCGTGGAAGCGGTACGGGTAGAGTGCGGAGACAGTTTCTCTGGCATGACTCGCTCCAGCGAGTGATATCACAGGGTTCCCATCTGACCTCTGTAGAGTGGAGAGTGAGCCAGGGGCGTCCCAGGATGATATCCACTGTGGGTCCCTCTAGTACCAGGAAGGAAATTGCCCGAAGAGCCCGAGTCGACGAGGGCGGAAACTGAAACCAAGAGGTTTTGGGTTAGCAATTGCACTGGCAGCAGGGATAAAGTCAATATTTCTGGTTCTAGTTGGAGGGTACTCACCGCCGGGCGTAGGGGTTTGACTGGGCAGAAGCTGATGAAATGTCCTGGGGCACCACAGTAAAGGCAGAGTCCGGCTGCTAAGCGGCGAGTGCTCTCGGCGCAAGTGAGTCGGGTTGAATCCATTTGCATGGGCTCTGGTACAGAGGGACCGCTGGTGGACGCGAAGGGCTGGTGGGCGGCTTCGTGGGGCTGGCAGGCTGACAACCGTTGCGAGATATGAGTGGCTCATTGTAGGAAGCCTTCTAGTCCGATGTTGTCATCGTAGATGGCCATTTGAGCGAGAATGGGAGGGTCCAGACCTTGACGGTAGGCACTGAGGAGGGCCGCCTCATTCCAGCCACTAGTCGCCGCTAGTGTGCGAAATTGTAGTGTGTACTCACTGGTGGTGGAGGAGCCTTGACGCAGGCGCAGTAGTGTGTGGTCGGCCACAGAAAGTTCTCCCATCGTGGAGCCAAACACTTCCTTGAAATTATTTTTGAAAACATCATATGAATTAATTATAGCACTGTTTGCGTTCCATATTGCTCGGGCCCATTCCAGTGCTTTGCTGTTTAGGAGGGAAATCAAGAAGGCAGCTTTCTAACGTTCCGTGGTGAACTTCTGCGGCTGCATCTCTATAAACAGATCCACTTGTAGAAGGAAGCCGCCACACACAGCCGTGTCACCAGCATATGAAGCAGGCAGGGCCATGGGACTTACAGAGGCAGATAATGGGGTGGCCCTGAGGGCGCTGACCTGTTCCTCGAGGACCTCTGCGGTGGATGGAAGACGGGGATCCATGGAGGTGTTGGTTATGGTCCGGTCTTCCGTCACAAACAGGCAAGAGACAAAAGGAGTTCAGGTAAACAGAAGGGTTTATTGACAGTGCTGTGATGGGCAGGATCGAAGGCAGGTGAGTATGAGAGATATGAAAGTTCGGGGTTTCTTAGCTTCTTGGTAATCTGGGTTCTGATCTTTGCAGGAATCCTGGAGACAGACCGGGGCTGAGGAGAATAGGGATCGCGGAGACGTAATGGACTTCTGGAGGTAAGGAAACAACAGGTAGTTAAGCAGGTAAGGAGTCTGGCAATGTTCAGGTAGTGAACGGTAGACCGGACACTGGAATACTGTGTGGAGTGAGAAGATATAGCGTGCTTGATTGGTGATGCAGGTGCAGGTGATCAGAATTCGGGTGATTGGGATCTGGTGTGTCGGAGGAGGTGACTGTGCTGACGTGAGTGATTGTGATTTCCTGACAAAACTCAAGTCTCAGAGTGATTCAGTTTGCTGTAAATGCTGTTCC
>NW_015646823.1:0-456 GCF_001515625.1 Sinocyclocheilus rhinocerous | reverse complement strand
CCGCGCAGCCAACTTGAGTTAAAAATTATAATTAATTTAGCATGCGATGGCTCAGTGCAGCCAAAGGCAGTAAGACTATCTCTGGTGCAGCGGCTCAAAAGCGCTCGTCAATGTCAAAATGTTTGAAATAGCCAATCAAATCGAAGAAGGCGGGATTTAGCGTTCACAGAAGCTGAGCTGCGCGGCATTAATGTGAGCGGAGTTAAGCTGCTAAACATGCCGAGACAGTTCAGCAGTATCAACTGTTTACGTTAGAAAATTGTTAAACGCCAGACATTAATTTTCAGGGATGCTGCTGGCCTTTTCGAATTTCTCAGATTTCAATGCCATTTACGTTATTTGCTACAATATACATAGAAACGTAGTAGTTTTCAGCAGACATAACATAAGAGTGAATGTTTGATCTCTGATTATTTCTTCCGTAATTTCATGTGTCTAAGAAAATGTTTCAAAAAC
>NW_015646822.1:0-486 GCF_001515625.1 Sinocyclocheilus rhinocerous | reverse complement strand
CAATAGTGTTATGGTGTGTTCACACCAAACGCGAATGTAATTATTTGCGCGAGTAGATTACAATGTAGAAGTCAATGCAAAGATGCGAATGCCGGGCATCGCGAATGACACAAAATGCGCAACGCGTTTGTCGCGAACGCGCGATATTCGCCTCAATCGCGTCTTCCGCACAAGTTCAAAAATTTCAACTTGAGAGGAAAATTTGCATGCGGCGTTCTCGCGCAAGCCAATCAGCAAAGATCTTCTTGACACGTCCGGTTGAATCAGAAAATGGAAGAGAGCATTATTGTAGCCGTCTGTTATGATATAGGTCTGGAGCATAGAAAACAATTAGAATCAGTTGTTGTGGTAATTGTATTTTATTAGCATGGCTACAGAGATGCTGCTATCAATAATAAAAAATAATAATAATAGTGAACATACAGTAGTAAAACGTAACATACACATTAATACAGGATCAACAGCCTAACGTTACTCATCCTCCTC
>NW_015646821.1:371-529 GCF_001515625.1 Sinocyclocheilus rhinocerous | reverse complement strand
CCTTCTAGACCCCTTCAGAAAATGAACAACCAAGTTGTTCCTGCCAACGATTGGCCAGCATGAGAAGCATGAGAAGCTGCTATGGCTGCTACATAGACCTTGAGCGTGGAAGGGGAACGGCCCTTATCCAACAGCTCTTGCAGGAAGGACAATATCAG
>NW_015646821.1:0-289 GCF_001515625.1 Sinocyclocheilus rhinocerous | reverse complement strand
ACCATTTAAGGGCGTAGAGGCGTCTTGTAGACGGTGCTCTAGCCTGAGAGATTGTGTTTAGCACGTTCTCGGGGAGGTTCACAAGCTCCCATCGAGAGGCCAAAGGTGCAGAGCCCACAGCTCGGGCTGGGGGTGCCATATCGTTCCGTTCGCCTGAGAGAGGAGGTCCCGTCTCAGGGGAATGGGCCACGGGGCTGCCGAGAGCAGCCGGCACAGGTCTGCAAACCAGTGCTGGTTCCTCCAAAGCGGGGCCACCAACAGCACCTTGCGTCTCTGTTCCCTGACTCGC
>NW_015646820.1:0-946 GCF_001515625.1 Sinocyclocheilus rhinocerous | reverse complement strand
GAAAGATAAATAATATTACTTTGTTTCATAATGTCAGTGGTTTAAAAATTACAAGTATTCAATTCCTTTATTTCGCAAAACCTTTTTTAATTATTGCAAACTTGAATAATTGATTCATATGCCACTGAATGTTACGGTGTCACTGATTTGATATAAAACCACTGACCACTAAACTCTAGACAACATCTGCAGCACTGAAGATTTATGAGCTTTTAACTTTGATTTTCTTAATGTTTTAACAGTGAAGTGATTGTTCTCAGTGATACTTACTGAACTGATCTGGATTCTTTAATCACAGGCAGCAGCTTCTGAAGAACTTTCATATTTTCAAGATTATTCATTCATTTAACAAATTTATCAAGACAAAACCCATTCAGTTCCTCTTCTGATGTCAACAACACAAAAAACACAGCTGACCACTGAGATGAAGAAAGTTTGGCTTCACTTATTCTTCTAGATTTCAGATACTGTTGTATATACTCCACTAGTGAACGATCACCCAGTTCATTCAGACAGTGGAACAGATTGATGGATTTCTCTGGAGAGTCAATGGTCCTGATCTTCTTCTTGATGTACTCAACTGTTTTCTCATTGCTGTTAGAGCTGCTTCTTTTCAGGGTCATTATTCGTCGTAGGAGAATCTGATGAGACTCCACGACAAACCCAGAAGGAACCGCAGGAAAAGATCCAGATGTCCATTTTTACTCTGTAGAGCCTCATCCACAGCTCTCTGATGCAGCTCAGATAATGAAACATGTTCTGATGAATTGAGTTTAAACCAGTCCTGAACTTTAGACCGCAAACTCTGTTTGGTGATTGGCTCAAACACATTTCTGTTGTGGTTTGTCCAGGAGAGGTGCACATATAGAGCTGTTAGATGCTCCTGAATGCTCAGATGAACAAAGAATCAGAATCAGAATGAGCTTTATTGCCAGGTATGTTTACA
>NW_015646819.1:0-857 GCF_001515625.1 Sinocyclocheilus rhinocerous | reverse complement strand
CGCCTAATGGATAGTTATTCAATAGCAAGTTCTGGTCTTCAAATTTGATTGGATGAGCCATGATGCATTTGTGATGTCAAATTTGACTGATGGCACAAAAAGTTAATCTTTTCATTGTTTACTGTAAGTCATCCTCAAATAAATCTGGCTCGCAAGATCCACTTTCCTGCAGAGTTTAGCTCTAACCCTAATCAAACACACCTGAGTTTGCTAACCCTTACGAAAAATAAGTTTATTCAAGTGTGCTATTAGTATACTTCTTTTAAACTAAAAAATAGGAAAGTATACTTTTAGTCTACTTTTTATGTACTTCTCAGAAATGGGCTTTATGTACTTCTCAAAAATATACTTAAAATGACATTTAAGTATACTTGACTTATAGCCTACTTAGAAAAAGTCTAAATATATTTGAGCTATACTTGTGTTCCTAGAATCTGTGTTTTCATTGTTATACGGTAGGGGGGCGCTAGTACACATTTTCTGTACAGAATAAAAAAAAAATACACAAGTGAAGAAGAAACCGAAACAACAGATGCTTCCACATGTAATCTAACACGATCATTAGACATAAAACAGCATCAAAACTGTGTAAAGTTGATGTAATGTCGACCAATGAAGAGGTAATAATGACTGTCAAGCTTTGGGGTGTTGATCGACGTTTTGATTATCATTCTGAATCCAATTCAGTCTTTTTTCAGCTTTTTGTTCAAAATGTTGTTTATTTCTTTTTTTATTATTATTTATGAAACTTGCCCACATTCAAGTGTTTAAAAAAAGAATGCATAAAAACTAGTAGTTTACTAAGACTATATTTCAAAGTGTACTAAAAATGCTACAAGTATTTAATTAGAAAACTA
>NW_015646818.1:342-510 GCF_001515625.1 Sinocyclocheilus rhinocerous | reverse complement strand
ACTCATTTTACATACAGCACACAGTGGAAATGACATGAATATGACCGTGGGCATAATTAGAAATCACGAGTTTAAAGTTTGTCTCCAGTGAAGCTGAACTCTGCTCCAGCATTCAATCAATTCACACGGATCGACCGTCACGCAGAGAACACGCGATCATGCAGGATA
>NW_015646818.1:0-192 GCF_001515625.1 Sinocyclocheilus rhinocerous | reverse complement strand
CCGTGGGCACCTGGTAGCCCGCATGGAGTCTGAGTCGCCCGCGAAGCACGTTCTATAAATAGCCTAAATTAGCGTCGGGCGATAAATTATATCATATCAAGATTATGATAAAATTTGTTAATAATGGTGATAAGCTCTGGACATTTCTACTCAATATGGATTAATCTAACATCCTATCACACAACAGAAATA
>NW_015646817.1:1270-1375 GCF_001515625.1 Sinocyclocheilus rhinocerous | reverse complement strand
TGTGTGTGGTTACCTGGATGATCTATGACTGTTTTTTTTTTGTTTGTTTTTTTGTGATGGTTGTTCATGAGTCCCTTGTTTGTTCTGAACAGTTAAACTGAGCAC
>NW_015646817.1:732-1088 GCF_001515625.1 Sinocyclocheilus rhinocerous | reverse complement strand
TTAAAAAAGGTTCAAACATTCACTGATGCTCCAGAAGGAAAAACGATGCATTAAGAGCTAGGGGGTGAAAACTTTTTGAATTTGAAGATCAAGGTAAATTGTACTTAATTTGTCTTCCAGGAAACATGCAAGTATCTTCTGTTGCTTCCGAAGGGCAGTACTAAATGGGGAAAAATATATATATATATTTCAACAAAATAAGATCTTCATCCTGTTCAAAAGTTTTCACCCCTCAGTCCCTGCTGCTGAAAAACAGCCCCACAGCATGAGGCCTCTACCAGCACACTTTACTTTTGGGATGGTACTCTTCAGGTGATGAGCAGTGCCTGGTTTCCTTCAAACATGATGCTTGGAAC
>NW_015646817.1:0-663 GCF_001515625.1 Sinocyclocheilus rhinocerous | reverse complement strand
GAATTGAGGTTCATCAGACCAGAGAATCTTGTTTCTCACAGTCTGAGGATCCTTTAGGTGCTTTTTTGTAAATTCCAAGTGTGTTTCCATGTGTCTTAACTGAAGAGAGGATTGAGTTTGGCCACACCGCCATAAAGACTGGATTGGTGGAGTGTTGCAGTGATGTTTGTCTCCACATATGATCATGGAGCTCAACTAGAGTGACCATCAGATTCTTGGTCACCAGTCTAGAAAAGGCCCTTCTCCATCAATTGCTCAATTTGGCCAGGAGGCCAGCTCTGGGAAGAGTCCTGGTTGTTTCAAACGTCTTCCATTAAGGGTAACCGAGACTACATGCTTCTGTGACCCTTCAATGCAGCAGAATTTCTTCTGAACCCTTCCCCAGATGTGTGGCTTGACGCAAACCTGTTTCTGAGCTCTACATGCAGTTCTTTTGCCCTCAGTGCTTGATTTTTGCTCTGATATGCATTATCAGCCGTTAGACTTTTTATTAAGACGTGTGTGCCTTTCCAAATTATACCCATTCAATTGAATTTGCCACAGGTTAACTTCACTTGAAGTGTAGTATCATCTACAAGCAATATGAATGCTCCTGAGCTAAATTTCCACTGTTCCAAATATGAATACTTATGCAATGGAATAATTTAAGTTTTTTTTTTTTTT
>NW_015646816.1:0-543 GCF_001515625.1 Sinocyclocheilus rhinocerous | reverse complement strand
GCTTCTTGTACTAAGAATCCCTAACATAACTTCATGAGCATAAAACGCCTAACACATTATTTCTGCATTTTTTGCATTGTAAATAACATTGAATTTCATATGGTAGAAACATCTTTCATGTGGTCAAGCTTTAGTCTTAACATTTGTCCAATGATCCAATAAATTAAGCTTTAGTCTTAAAATTGCATAAACCAACTTTCTCTAACAGAGAATGAAGTTTTTCAGCATATGTGGGCTAGCATTCTCTTCATTTGCTTAGTTGCACTAACAAAACGTTACTCTTTTCAGAAGCACTAAACTATGCTTATTATGCTTAGAGGATCTAACTTAAGTTCATGAGCATAAAACTCCTAACATTAAAATCTGTCTTTCCTGCATAGCAAATAACATTTCATTTCACATTTTAGAAACACCTTTCATGTGGGCAAGCTTTAGTCTTAACATGACATAAATCAACTTTCACTAACAGATAAAGAAGATTTTCAGGACATGTGGGCTGGCATTCTCTTCATTTGCTTAGTTGCACTAACATAATGTTACTCT
>NW_015646815.1:0-5886 GCF_001515625.1 Sinocyclocheilus rhinocerous | reverse complement strand
ATACAACAATTACCTGGTGTACACAACATAAATTGTGAAATTTATGAAGGGTTTTGGAGCAGAAAGACTGCCCATTTGTTACATGCAATACCTATTTTGACCTTCATATTACTGTTACTTAAATTTAAATGTATTATTAAACTTGCAGTTGTAAAAGAGAAGTGAAATGGAGAAGAGTATTTCTGTGCTTTGTGTGAGTTACAGAAAACAAAATGAAGAACAGACAATCTCTTCCCCTGAGTGGAAATGTATTCACAAGCATGAGAAATGTCACATGAAAGTCACAAAAACTCCACCAATCAGTCATGTAAAATTTTGCATGTTGTGCAAAACTCCAGCTGTCATATATATGGTGGGCACTAAAGTGGGACTGCAATGTTGAGATCATATGGCCAGCCAAATACCACTGCTCAACCTCATTAACCTGTTATCTGACACATTTACTCACAGAATAAATGAGACTTAATTGTGGATAGAGCATTTTCACAATGATAATTGGAAACTTTTTTTTTTTTTTGATGCTGCATCGATGCCACTAGGTCTCAGTATAAGTCCAAGACAATTGCTAGATTGCCCAGCAAAAACATAAATTAAAAATTACTTAGTGCTGAGTTTTATGGAATAATAATACTTTATGAAATTCAACACTGAAAAATAATGACCGCTGCCATTTGAGCACGCTAAATGTTTAGACTGTGGGTGTCCTGAACCCTGCCAGCACTCTTCTCTGTTTGCCTCCAGACACATGTCCCATAAAACATGAAGTCCAGCTACTGCCCCTAAACACTGACCACAGTCCATTACAGTGCTTTAAAAAAAAAATTTTTGCATTGATTATTTCATCTTTGCCCTAGGCTTTATGTACATGTGTCTACAAGCATGGCAGCAGTCAGAATTATGGGTGTGCTGACTTCACCCTTGCTCCCTGTTGCTGTGGATATAACAGTCTTGTGCACTGATTGAACGGAGATGCTGCAGATGTTCTTTGTCACCAGCAGATGCCTTGGTCCTTTTGTCTTCCTGCTCTGTTTTCCTTTTTCTCCCATCTATGATGAAGAGTTTATAGGTTTTAGTGTGGAGGGCACGAGAGGGAGATTGTAAAGAATTGAGGGAGCAAGAGTGCAAGCCTTTGGCATATGGCCTTGTCCAGAGGAGATTTTATGCCTGAGGATGCAGTTGGACATTTGTATCCCCTTTTGAGTCATTATAAGATGGAGGGTGTTGCGAATGGCACCCTTGGCAAAGGCTTTAGGATAATATATTTCTCAGAATCTTAACCTAAGATTTTAAACTATAAGCACAACATCCAGAGTCTTTCTTAATATAAAGAAACAAAAACGGAAAATGGGCACTGTGGCACAGTATACAAACGTTGCTCATATTTATCATCCATATTGTCTGACTCGCAACTTTAGCTCAAGTTTTATTAAACAATCCAAAGACCACATTGTATATTTCAATTCAAAACCCAATTCAACCAAGTTCTAGGAAAATATGGAATTTGTGTAAATTTTTCAATTGAAATCTTAACTCAATGTTTTTAGGTTAAACATTTGTGTTTTATATGTGATATATATATCACATTATAGTACAAAAGAAATAGAATAATGAAAAGGAAAATACATAAAAAATTACGGCTGTCAATTGACTAAAATATTTAATTGTGATTAATCACATGATTGTCATGAGTTAACTCGTGATTAATCGCAATGTAATCACACATTTTTATGTGTTCTAAATGTACCTTAAATTAATACTTTTCAAGTTTTTAATACTCTAATCAACATGGCTATGGACAAATATGGATGCTTTATGCAAATGTGTTTATTATTAGTGAAACCATAGTCAACATAGAACATGAAGACTAGACATGTTTCAAAGGTCAGGTCACAGATGTTTTTCAAATAACTTGTTCATGTCTATTAGACACATGAAAAAAAAAGAACAGAGAAATACCAGGTACTCCTCTTTCTTCGCACTGAGCAATTTACTCACACAAGCCTGTTTACATTTTCACACAACAGGGCAGCTCACTTCTTCTGAACATGCAAAATGTACATATATTATTTATTGTTTGCCTCTCTGTGCCCACATACAGTTTTATATGCTATTTTGATGCAGCTAAATTCTCAATAAATCTGTTTTCATTGATATATTTTACTGTTTCTGTTGTCAGACAACGGAATGAATATGAAATAATGACTGAAACGCGACCCATTAAGACTACATAACCAGCTCTCCCTTCCAAGATGTTAATCTGCACAAAAATCCTGATAATCAAGCCGTCGTCTGATGAAGTCAAATATCCTACACATAAGATAAAGACAATAGCTGTGCTGTGATTTCGGCTATACTTGCATGTAAAATTAGAGAAGCAACATAATATCTGTTTTAACTGAAAGCGCTGCTCCTCTCAGCCGCTCGCTGAAGAGAGCAGACGCAGAGAGAGACAGAGGTGTGCGCGCGCTGGGAGAGAGAGACCTTACGCTCGTGCGGCAGTACCGGCGAGTCTCAGAAACTAAATAAGGTTTGGGCAAACCCTAAACTGGGGAAGAGAGAACTCGCGCTCGTGCGGCAGTAGGCCTACTGGCGAGTCTCAGAAACTAAATAAGGTTTGGGCAAACCCTAAAGATTTGTTGCTAGGCGCTTTTTTGAGAAAAAAACGTCGCTAAAGGAGTCTGAAAATTCGCTAAATCTAGCGACAAACTTGCTAAATTGGCAACACTGCATCTCCATTTCTCCAACTACGGGCTAGGCCACTGGTCAAACAGAAAATGGAGCCGAAAATGCGCGCTGCATTAATCGCGCGTTAAAAAAATTGGTGCCGTTAAAATGAATTTGCGTTAACGCGTTAATTTTGATAGCCATAGAAAAAATATTTTGATAAATAAAACCTGTTAAATAATATAATGCTGTTTTATCATAAAGCTGTGAAAAATGCTTTTTAAAATATAGAGTTTAGGTATTTGCACTTTCGAAAGTGCTTCATGCAGTCACATCACTGCCTGCATTCGTGTGGGCACTTGTTTCCAGAGGTTGTATTAACAGCAACCAAATCGGCCGCATAGACACTTTAATGATCGAATGAACAATGTGGGCAGCCTATCACGTAGTGTCGTTTATAAGATTGTTATATCTGCAATGTGAGTGCTGGTAGCGCCGGCACCATCACGGTATGTGTAGTGTCGTCTGCTGCTGCTCTGACGAATCACACTCAGTCTTGGGGGTTTGTTTCCAGAAGTTAGACTTTATTTCAAACTGAACAAAGCCGAGAAGTTCTCTGCAGAGAAAATCTCCAGAATGTTTTTCTGCCTCTCTTTTTATACAGTTTGGACTTTAAGGCATGGGGTAATATTTCATACAGTTTTCCTTATGCATACAATTCGATTCCTCCCTAAAGAGAAGGGGCTCCCATGTCCTGTTATGGTAAAGAAAAAAGCCCCACAGGTATTTTTCCAGATGTTTCTTCTCTGAGGGTCTGTATATTTCAGCTATGCAGGCTGTTTTACACCCAGGCTTCTATGATTATAATGGAAGAATAACTGGATATATAAATGGCTAGATTCGCCTTGATTATACTTGATTAATTCATATTTTGATTAATAAAAATCTTCGACATATGCTGGGACCAAATAATGTAAGTGGCTGTAAATTATAAGCAAAATGTCCACTGATATAATCCAGTCCCTTGGCCTATCATAAACTGTATGTTTCAGTGCGCTCATTTGAATGAGTGCTAAGTGCACGATTCAGTGGTCCTAGATCCAAGATGGGGTGGGAACTGCTGTCTTAGTCGGGCCGAACAATAGTCTACTGCACTTTTCTAAAACATGACAGAACTTGAAGCAGTGCTTAAAACAAGGCCACTCGAAGGCAGGGGTCTGAATGAGAAAGAGCTAGAGGAGGAGCCATGATACTGATGATGAGATGGCAAGATGAAAGCAGCAAGGTATTCATCCACCAGGTCACCCAACTGCAATATGATATGAAGCGTAGCCACATGAGAACTATAGCTTCAGATGGTTCACTGCCAAGGGTGTTAGACCAGGAGTCACATTTGGCAGGCTTGAGGAGACTGATGATATTGAACATTTCCTTTACAGGTAAGGCCAGGAGTGCTTTCATCTTCCGCTTCCGCTTCTCTCCGAAAACATTTGAGCTCCTGAAGGCATGCCGTGGGTGGAGCTAAAGAGTCACGAGCATGCAAAACTTTTGCGTAGCGATCAAGCGAATTACTGCCTGCTTTAAGACATGCTTTTTGGGTGTTAAATAATAGTGCAAATACCAGTAATACTAGTCAGCAGCCATATCACCCTATAGCCCAAGACTGGTTACCCACTGAAGCTAAGCAGGGTTGGGCCTGGTCAATACCTGAATGGGAGACCTCCTGGGAAAACTAGGTTGCTGCTGGAAGTGGTGTTAGTGAGGCCAGCAGGGGGTGCGCTCACACCCTATGGTCTGTGTGGGTCCTAATGCCCCAGTATAGGGATGGGGACACTATACTGTAAGAAGCACTGTCCTTCGGATGAGACGTTAAACTGAGGTCCTGACTCTCTGTGGTCATTAAAAATCCTGGGATGTCCTTCAAAAAAGAGTAGGGGTGTAGCCCCAGCATCCTGGCCAAAATTCGCCCATTGGCCTCTGCCCATCATGGCCTCCTAATCATCCCCATATGCTGATTGGCTTCTTCATTCTTTCTCTCCACCAATAAACTGGTGTGTGGTGGGCGTTCTGGCACAATATGACTGCTGTCGCATCATCCAGGTGGATGCTGCACTTGTTGGTGGTTGAGGAGAGTCCCCCCTTCTATGTAAAGCACTTTGAGTACTCAGAAAAGCACTATATAAATGTAATGAATTATTATTATTATTTTAATGCCAAAAGAAGTTTGCGTTAGTAAATCTGGCCCTAAGTGAGAGACACATGTTCATGGACCGAAGGTGAGCGTTTTTGCTTTGTAAGAGTTCGGCACAAATGCGATTCATTCACTTAGCGAGTGTAACCGTTTTTTACAGCTCCTTGATGCAACCCATTAAAAGGCTTATATAAACGCCGCAAAATAAGCTTTAAAAGTTATTAAAGGTGTAACAGCATGTTCATATATTTTCGATGCAAAGTGCAGATGCAAATGGCTGTGCGTTTATTTGTGTTATTAACTCGATGGGAGCAAAATTAAACTGTCTGAACCCAAAGTTGTGTGTGTTGTTTTTTTTAAACTGTGGTGAGAACTAACCGGTGCTGAAACAGGGGGTTTCATGACCCTTTAAATCAGGTATTGTCATTTTAAACAATTTATTACAGCACCAACAAGAAGATCCCACCTTAGTTGGCTGTTTCGGATAGGCTAACGGGAAGAAAGGGATTGCAGTGATGATTAATTAGTCACTGGTGCTGAAAAATGACTTCCTGTATAATATAGAATAGACATAGCTGGTGGTGTCCAAGACACACCTGTGTTAGCATTGGGACACTCCATTCCTTGGGCTGGCCATTTGGGGATTATGAAGACCCCATGTAGGAGGGGACGTTCTCGCAACCTTGTGCAGCGTTCCCTACAATTTCTCTAAAGGTGACAAAAGTCCCGAACCTTTACAGAACATTAGGGACGTTCCTAAAACGTCCTCTTTTGGTTATGAAAGTGCTGGTGCTCAATGTTCCTTATATGACTTTAGGGGGACGTTCCATTTTGGTTATTTTTTGGTCACATAAGAACGTTACAAAGAGGACATTTTGGACGTTAACAGAACGTTCTCACATGGTCCTCATTTAGTCATATAATAACGTTCCGCATATGACTTTAAGAGGACGTTCTATATTGGTTATTCTATGGTCACATAGCAATGTTACAAAGAGGACGTTTGGGACGTTAACAGAACGTTCTCACAT
>NW_015646814.1:466-2746 GCF_001515625.1 Sinocyclocheilus rhinocerous | reverse complement strand
TCCTTGGTTTTTAAAAGACTTTAAATGTCTCTATCTAAGCTTGTACTCTATAATATGATACATTAGAGCAGATGTTTGGTGAGTCATGTAATGATATAAGAGCCAGGCAAAATATTCCCCAGTGAATATTGTACATCTATCTACTGATCCCCTGTCATGCCATTGAGATTTATGGTTTAAATTAGCACACCACCCTGTGTTCTTTGCTGTGGATGTGAGAGCTAAGTGTCTTTCTTTGTTTGGCTTCACAATGTTCTCTCAAGTGGAAAAAAGAAATGATTTTTTTGTATGAGCTTGAACTGGAGTCATTTTATTATCAGCTGCCTTCATTTATGGTGGATGGATTTCTGAAAACTTCATTTATCAGTTTGAGCCAAATTTCAAGCTTCTTAATGGGTCAGAAGATGGTTTAAGCAACAGATGACGGTTAAGCTAATGTTTGCTTTTAGACTCTGGTGTTGAGTTGTAGTCGTCATGTTGGACTTGGCTGAGGAGGGACACTTTAATCATCATCTCACAGTCTCATCCCCAGTGAAAATCACCAGAGGACTCCAAGGCATCAGTTCAAAGAAGTGAAATTGGTATTTATATCTTGAAGATGTTTGGAATGGATTTAGCTTTGCTGTTGGTTAAATCAGGAGTTGTGATTTAAAAGCTGGAATAAAATAGTGACAAAAGAGGCTAATTCTTATTCTGAAATATGAAAAGGATGTTGTGATAATCTTTTCTTCCCTGTTGGGACGTATATTGTGAAACGTTTTAGTAGAAAAAATGTACTGTGGGACTTGATTTTGTCCATTGGGAACTGATTCTATCGTTGGATCGTTGTTGAGTATGATATTGATACATCAGGCTTTTACTTTTATAAAGTATGATAGGCCTATATAGGAGAATATAGAGCTCATATTTGAGGAGGAAAAAAACTCAATTTTATTTGGAGGTCCAAAGTGAGCAATTTGGTACTGTTGATGATATTAATATGGCCAGAAGGTAAGAAAATTTCTAATAGCTTGTAATGTAAATGAGAACTTTATAACAGTATAGCAGACTACTTGCATAAAATACAGCTTGCATATAAATGGCATTTGTCACTTTATATCTCCCAATAATGTTTTAGTAAGATCATATTTAAATGCTTAGTTTATTGATCTAAGGTTTGTTTTATTGTGGCGGGCAAAACATTTCATGCATTTTTTTTTGAATTATACTAAAAGGCCTTTTACTTGCTAAAAAAAAAAAGTATACCAAGATGAAAAAAGAAATGTAGCATATTGAGTACAACAGGTTTTTCAACAAAGTTTTGATCATGTTGGCAATTCAGGGGCCTTAGAAATGTGTGTATCAAATATGATACAGTAGGCTTTAAAGGGTTAAGAAATATTGATGTGCACTGCACGGATAAATAATTTATAATAAACACTGTGATATTCCATAAAAAAAAATAATTGTCCATTTTAATTTCATGGTGACTTGAACAAGCCTCCAGTTTGTCTGACTAAATTTAATTTCCCCCATTGATTTCTTCTAATTATTATGCCCATCTCTGACATTGCTATAAATTTCAGCCTCAAAAGCTCAGAGGTCTTCATAAGTGGGATTCGGTGAAAAGCACATGATCTTAACACACAAATGGGGCTGTTCTTTTCATGTGCTTAATACGATTTTTAATATGTTTTTTTCCTGACTGCAGGGGAGAATGATGCACTTAAAGGGGTCATATGATGTTGCTAAAAAAGAACATTATTTTGTGTATTTGGTGTAATGCAATATGTTTATGGGGTTTAAGGTTAAAAAAACACATTATTTTCCACATACTGTACATTATTGTTTCTCCTCTATGCCCCGCCTTTCTGAAACGCGTCGATTTTTACAAAGCTCATCGGTCTGAAAAGCGAGGTGTGCTCTGATTGGCCAGCTATCCAGTGCGTTGTGATTGGCCGAATACCTCAAGCATGTGACGGAAATGTTACGCCCCTACCATACTGTAATGATGCCCTGTCAGGCCGGAGCGACGAGACAAAAACATTAAAAACCATTATAAACAGGCATTTGTTGCATCCAGTGGGGACATAATTACAGATTATAATGACTTATACTGTCTTTTTACACGCTGCGTTGCATCGCGCCACGTAAACATAAAACCATGTCTGCATTTGTGATCGGAGAAATGACAAACAACAAGCCCTACTCTACACGGCCCAAAAAACTCGCTTTAAATATATAAAATATAAAAAAACGTACTTACAGTCCGTGAGTCAGAACAGCCGGCATTTTAGTCTA
>NW_015646814.1:0-236 GCF_001515625.1 Sinocyclocheilus rhinocerous | reverse complement strand
CCTTGGCAACTGAATTGCCATTGGCTAGTAAATTTTTTTGTTTACTCGCCAGTAGGGATATGCCGGTATCAAATTTTCATGTTGCGATTAATTGCTAATGCTTTTATCACGGTATGCGGTATTATCACGGTATTGAAATTTAGGTGTTTTTTTTAAAGAGCTGTCATAATACAGTATAACAGGTTTAATAAGATTTTTCTTATAACAAAAATAACTGAACATTTAAATGCAATAAA
>NW_015646813.1:0-632 GCF_001515625.1 Sinocyclocheilus rhinocerous | reverse complement strand
ACGTATTAACCACCTAAAGCACCTAGTAACCTCAAAGCAACACACTAACAACCACCCAAAACACCCTAGCAACGCCATAACAACGTATTAACAACCTAAAACACCCTCATAACCTCATAACAACATTCAAACAAGCACAAAGAACACCCTAGCAACACCATAGCAACGTATTAACCACCTAAAGCACCTAGTAACCTCAAAGCAACACACTAACAACCACCCAAAACACCCTAGCAACGCCATAACAACGTATTAACAACCTAAAACACCCTCATAACCTCATAACAACATTCAAACAAGCACAAAGAACACCCTAGCAACACCATAGCAACGTATTAACCACCTAAAGCACCTAGTAACCTCAAAGCAACACGCTAACAACCACATAGAACACCCTAGCAATGCCATAACAACGTATTAACAGCCTAAAACACCCTCATAACAACATTCAAACAAGCACAAAGAACACCCTAGCAACGCCATAGCAACATATTAACCACCTAGTAATCTCATAGCAAGACACTAACAATCAAACACCCTAGAAACCGCATGGCAACGTGTTAACAATCACCCAGCAACCAACGTAATAATTTCTTAAACACACAGAACATCCTAGCAACCTCACAGCAACA
>NW_015646812.1:391-500 GCF_001515625.1 Sinocyclocheilus rhinocerous | reverse complement strand
AGATCAATAATTATCAAAAAAATGTTTAATTTTGTCCTTTGGTTACTTATACCGGGGTCATTTAGAAAAGGGGTGTGGCCAGATATACCCAAAAGCCTATAAAACCTAA
>NW_015646812.1:0-218 GCF_001515625.1 Sinocyclocheilus rhinocerous | reverse complement strand
ACAATATTTGTATAGTGAATGACCTCAAATTATAGAACATGTTCATATATTCACACATACACTAGATCTTCATATCATATGATAGATCTCCTCATTCTAAACAACTTTGTCTCTGGGACTAATGCTGTCAATCAAGTCGTTCACTGAATATTCTCAATTACGTTAAAAACCTGCTTTTGTGAACTAGTCCTAGGTTTTTCGCTCAATGTCGATCAAAC
>NW_015646811.1:0-2542 GCF_001515625.1 Sinocyclocheilus rhinocerous | reverse complement strand
GAAACCGGTATAATTTTGAAAAATACCGTGATATAAATGTTTGGTTATACCGCCCAGCACCACTGTATATACTGATGTGTCTAAAGACCCTGTCTCTGGCAGAACAGCTGCTGCAGTATTTATTTAAAAGTGCCAAACTAGTATTGTGTTTATATCGAGCCTTGCAAGTGGAGTAAAATCATGATAAGCTACCTAAGCAAGCTCTTAAACACAGAAATAGATAGTCAAGTGACTCTTAGCAAAAATGAGGTTAAAGGGAAAATTAAAGAATTCATAAACTACAAATGGCAAGAAGTATGGGACTGTGGGCAGACATATGTATAATACTCAGCAGCAAGTAGGAAATGGAAGAAGTGTTTTTATAGGAAAGAAGCAGCAAGTAGGAAATGGAAGAAGTGTTTTTAGGAATAGGAAAGAAGATACAATTATTTCTCGCATCCGAATAGGGCAGACTAGATTAAATCACTCTCTGTTTAATATAGCAAAACATGAAGCATGAATACATACATGAAACAGGTCAGTGTATTTATTGTAATCAGGCAGAAACAATAGTGCATGTTTTCATAAAATGTAAAAAATATGGAAAAGAAAGGTTAAAACTCATAAGGAAGTAAGAAACATGGGTGTTGAATCATTTAATTTGACAAGCCTTTTCAAAGAGCATGCAGAACAAGGTAAAATATATGGTGCTATTATAAAATATATTAAAGAAATAGGATTAACCAGGAGCATTTATTTATTTATTATGAGTGCGTCACACTCCAGTCCAGTAGGTGGCGGTAAATGCACCAGAAGTCGGTTTGCCATCCGCCATAAACCGTCATTAGAAGCAGCAGCAGAAGAATCCAAGAATGAGATTGCACAAATATACATGGATCAAAATTATAGTCAGGAAATTAAAATATTTACAGATGGATCCAAAGATCCTGTTTCAGGAAAGACAGCAGTTTCTATATGCATTCCTCATTTTAAGATTAAAATTGCAAAAAGGACAAGTAATCATATATCAGTTTATTCAGCAGAAATGAACAGTTATTTGCTCAGACTCTTATTCTGTCTTAATAAGTTTATTAAGTGGCAAGTCTACATCTAGACAAGACATATTATATGATATCCTACAAAGCATGTTCAAAATTCACCAATATAGATTAAGTATTTCATTTTTATGGGTACCGGCACATGTTGGGATAGAGGGAAATGAGGAAGCTGATCAAATGGCCAAGAAGGCATTAAAACAAACCGATATAGATATAAACATATCACTTAGTATGTGGGTTCCTAGGTTAATCAGGAGATTGTAGATAGAGTGTCAATGGTCCATTTGAGATATAGGTGGCGGTAATGCACTTATAAGTCTGCGATCCGCCGTAAAGCAACAAGAAGAACAACAACAAGAAGAAGAAGCAGCAGAAGAAGAAGCGAGCCGGAGCTGCAGGGGACTGGGAGTTGGAGGTGGGTGCTGCCAAGGGCGACGTGTGATGACGAGACGATTGGCTCCCAAGGCGGTTGGCAACAATTGGACTGTGAATGGGCAGGAATATGCAGAGGGAAGTGACGGTTCAGGAAATGAATTGGGAGAGATGGAAGTAGGTGGCGAGATTTATGGAAAATGGGATACGGTTAGGAATAATAAACGGAAAAAGAAACGACAGAGTAAATCGGATGGAAGTGACTCTGACAGGGGATCAACTGTAGAAGAAACGAAGAGAGAGGAATATAAAGTGTTTGCGAAACTTATGCATGAAGGAGACTCGTTTGAAGGAATGAATCCAATACAGTTGACAAAAGCGCTAAATAAGGAAATTGGTGAATTAAAGAGTGCTAAAATTCTAAGAAATGGATCATTGTTGATTATTTGTAAGGATGCAAAACAGCAAGGCAAAGTAATCAAAATGAACAAGATAAATGGAAAGAGAGTGGAATGTTCTATGGCTAATGGCAAGAAATTCGTAAAAGGGGTTGTCACAGGAATCCCGGTAAACATATCGGTAGAAGATGTGAAAGAAAATATAACAAATGCAAATGTAAGTGAAGTCAAACGTCTAAAAACAAATAGGAATGGAAGTGTAAGTGATAGCACCTCGGTTGTGATCACTTTTGATGAGGAAGCTCTGCCTGGAAAGATATGTGTTGGATACATGTGTTACAATGTGAGGCGATACATACCTCCTCCACTTAGATGTTTCAAATGTCAGAGGTTTGGACATGTGGCGGCGGTGTGCAAGGGAAAGCAAAGATGTGGTAAATGTAGTGGAGAACACGAGTATGGCAAATGTGATGAGGGTGTAAAGCTGAAATGTTGTAATTGTGGAGGGGAACATAGCTCAGCGTATCGTGGCTGTGAAGTTAGTAAGAGGCAGGCTGAAGTACAAAGAATCAAGGTGGTTCAGGGAATCAGCTATGCAGAGGCAGCAAAGAAGGTTTCAGGGAATGTGAGAATGACAAAACAAAATGAAAGTATGCACAAAGAAATAGGAAAATGTCAAGGATGTGATACGTTGAAAGAAGACACTCTGATAGTGAAAAAGAATGATTTTGTACT
>NW_015646810.1:0-1743 GCF_001515625.1 Sinocyclocheilus rhinocerous | reverse complement strand
TCTCATATCGCATCGGAAAGGCATTTATTTTCAATAAAAATGTAGTATCAATAAAGAAAATAAAGTATCAGGTAGGGTTATGGTAGGTGTAGGGAGGGCTTTATTGTCCCAATAAGGTGGCATCCTTTTAATAATTTGAACTAAAATTATAATTTACACTCAATACGGTATTATTGCGTACTGTTTTATATTGTACTACAATACTGAGGTGCAGAGAATTGCCACGATTTGCAATTAGTAGAAAATATTGCTGTTTTAAAATAGTGTAAATAGAATCTATAACTATTTGCACTTAGTGTAAATAGCATATAGTTAAAAAACACTGCTATTTTCACTTAGTGTAAATAGTATCGCTAAGAAAATATGCTATTTTCACTTAGTGTAAACAGAATCTAATTACTATTTGCACTTAGTGTAAATAGCATATATCGCCATTTACACTTAGTGCAAATAGCCGCTACCTTTTTTTTTTATAAATCCCAATATGTGCTTGGAAAATTGTGTACACATATTTCTATGCCCATTTTGTGCGTATGCAATGTTTATAAATGAGACCCCTGGTCATGTGATCTCAACATGGCGACCCACACGAGGGAGGACTAACCTTATGTAGAATCAAACAGCTGTTTCTGAAGTTTCTGACTTGACTGTAGTCTTTATTTCACTAATGTATGTCATTTTAATGTAAATAATAAGAATAAGAATAAGAATATAACTGAATATAGTTAACAATCATTTGAATGCATCTGTAAAAAGATAAACTCTTCTAACTGAACTGAATTGTGTCTTGTGTCATGAGTGTGTTTGTGTTTGTGTGTGAGAGAGAGAGAGGTGGCAGTGAGGAAAGATTACAACACATTAACATATGCTACACATGATAGATTATGGACTGAAGCATCAATATTTAAACAGATAAATCCAGAAAACAGTATTACAGTGTTTTGAATTTAACAGGAAAAGTTATTGTATGTTATGATTGTTCAATTCCAAAATTGTTTTTTTTTTTTTTTTCAAATCATCATCAGGACTCATAACCAACTCATTTAAGTCTGGACTGAACAATGTGCATCTGAAAGTTTCACAATTTTTGATTAATTTCTCTGAAGCTGCAGGTTTTTCTGTGAAATCATGACAGGGACGCGGGAAGTAGGGGTGCTGAGGGGGCTGCAGCACCCCCTGTTTTCACATGGTTGCAAATGCAATGCCAAGTTTGTTCATTTAAATTTATTCAGTTTTAGCATTTTATAATTTATTTGTAATGATCTATGAAATGTAAATTGTAAGTGGGCTATAATAAAGCCATGTTTATCTTTATAAACAGTCCTTTCAAAACCTGAGCTAGAAATAAAATTAATGATTAATTACCTTATCAAGAATTAATTAGTTAAATTCCTTACAAGAATCTAACTGCTATTTGCACTTAGTGTAAACAGAATCTAATTGCTATTTGCACTTAGTGTAAACATAATCTAATTACTATTTGTACTTAGTGTAAACAGAATCTAATTACTATTTGCACTTAGTGTAAATAGCATCTATCGCCATTTACACTTAGTGCAAATAGCCGCTACCTTTTTTTTAATAAATCCCAATATGTGCTTGGAAAATTGTGTACACATATTTCTATGCCCATTTTGTGCGTATGCAATGTTTATAAATGAGACCCCTGGTAAAAGGTCACCTCAGAGGACACAGATCATCAAATATATTTCTTTCAAATGTGTTAAATCAGCACACGACAAG
>NW_015646809.1:0-1293 GCF_001515625.1 Sinocyclocheilus rhinocerous | reverse complement strand
TAAATACGTGTTTAATACTGCAAAATGCGCTCGATGGTACAGTCATTGCCCTTGCCGTCCAGAATAAAAGATAACATCAGTAAAGAGAACAGAATAAAAGGGATTTGTGGAAACTGTGGTTCCTAATTATTGTGATCCAACATTTGCCTCGCATTTCAGGATGAAAAGACAAACATTTCAGGTGAAGGATAATCCACTTCTTACCTCCAAGACTGTGTTATGATCTATATGACCTTATTATTTTTATTGTGAGTATTCGGCTTATCATTATTGCTGATCACTGTTGTTATGCTATGTTATTGCTGATCACTGTTGTTGTGCTATGTTATTGTGATATTTACCATTATATAATCAGAGGGGTATAGAAAAGTTTATGAAAGTGTCACTCCACAATGCAATAGCAAAATATATAAATATGTATTGTATTTTTATGTTACATTAATCAGTATTTAGCACACCTTCCTAAGGAAAGGATATGGACCAGAAGACATTGCAATTACTAAATGATATTTAGACAGACTTAAAGAAGTTCCAGATCTATACTTGTGCCCTTATTATTTCAGTTGTTTTGCCTTTAATGTAAATAAACATGTGCAAACAATATACTTGCTCTTGTGAATTTATTTTGATGTTAATTACATTGTGCAAGCTGTCTCTTCTTCTTCTTCTTCTTCTTAGTTTTATGGCAGATTGCAACCATGACTTATCAGGTGCATACCGCCACCTACTGTATCGGAGTATGCAGCATGGATTATATCTCAATGCACTTTACATTATAAAAAAAAATTTTTTTAATAAATAAATATTATAGCACTACTATCTAAATCCTATAATATACCCCTGTATCCTTCAGATATTCCACAACAGCATCCTGTGCATCTTTAACCCCTTCTCCTGTTGTTCCCAAAACACCCTCAAGGTTCCATTTCCTTCCTGTCTGACTTATCTTTTGGTTTAATCTAATCCTCTCTTCCCTATACTTCCTACAATGTAACAATATATGTTCTGCATTTTCTGTGATTTTACATTCCATACATTCATCTGATTTACTTTTACCTAACAAAAACAATGTTTTATTTAACCCTGTGTGGTCAAACCTCAGCCTGGTTAGAACTGACTCCTCCCTTCTATTCCTTCCATGCACACCCTGTGCGTTGATAAATTTCTGTATACTATAATATTTCCTTCCACTATTATCCATGTCCCATGTGTCCTGCCATTTCTTCATCATTTCTTTTTTTATTATTACCTTAGCTTCTCCTTTACCAAAGGGAATATTTATAATATCGCTCG
>NW_015646808.1:405-575 GCF_001515625.1 Sinocyclocheilus rhinocerous | reverse complement strand
TTTGCGGGAGTCCCGTGAATCATTTTATTCTCCTGCATCCCGCACGAGTGTCTATACCCGCCCGCACCAGCACTCGCCCATCTTGTCACGTGCCGCACTCTGCGTCGGGTCTCGCAGGAGAGCAGGTCTCTAATCCACTGGCACTTGACTCGACAGTGCGTGAGCTACAT
>NW_015646808.1:0-117 GCF_001515625.1 Sinocyclocheilus rhinocerous | reverse complement strand
GTTTTATAGACAATTGGACGAGTTTTTGGGGCAGACCTGACCTGTCGAAAAGAGATGGTCTTCATCCCTCCAGGGGTGGTGCCGCTCTTCTCTTTAGAAATATGGCACATAGTCTTA
>NW_015646807.1:421-523 GCF_001515625.1 Sinocyclocheilus rhinocerous | reverse complement strand
TATTTCTTCGCAACCCGGCGAAACATACCAATTTGAAAAACTAACGGAATGGATAGTCGATATAAAAAACTGGATGATGAGTAATTTCTTACTGCTAAATTA
>NW_015646807.1:0-255 GCF_001515625.1 Sinocyclocheilus rhinocerous | reverse complement strand
TTGATAGCAATCTTTCCTTTGAAAGCCACGTTTCTAGCATTTGTAAAACTGCATTTTTCCATCTCACAAATATATCTAAATTACGACCTATGCTCTCAATGTCAAAGGCAGAAATGTTAATTCATGCATTCATGACCTCAAGGTTAGATTATTGTAATGCTTTATTTGGTGGTTGTTCTGCACACTTAATAAACAAACTCCAGTTGGTCTAAAATGCAACAGCTAGAGTTCTTACTAGAACCAGGAAGTATGACC
>NW_015646806.1:0-864 GCF_001515625.1 Sinocyclocheilus rhinocerous | reverse complement strand
CTGCAAGTGACGTAACTGTGACGTCTACTCTGAATTGGTCTATATAAGAACGTTCCATTGCAACAGCGGCTCCCGCCATTCTGGAGTGAAAGCGACACGGCAGTGCACTAGCTTCTAGCTGTCGCTATGGCAAATATCAGCTGCTTTGTTTAAAAAACCGTACATTAAAGCTGAAATACAGCCTGAACGATGACCGCAATAACGTACAATCACTAGACTAGTGATCATCAATTCCTTTTAACCGTTTATTTTACAGACTTTATTTTAAAGGTTTCCCCTTTTTCACAAAACCTTTTGCTATGTAGAGAGTCATGTAATTTCACCTCAGCTCAGAATGCTTTTATGAGGCGAGATTAATGTAAACACAGCCCACTGTGAACACCCTTGTAATTCGCTTCAACCTTTTCGAATTGTATGAATGATTATTTTAGGTTCAAGTGTGTGTAAGGATTTGGAAACAAGCAGAGTCCGGCTGTTTCTAAAGCATGCAGTGCCATCTGCTGTTCAAAATTAAGCTCAGAATCGACTCGAGAAAGAATCACAATGCATTCGGAAAATCTCAGAATCGATGCTGAATCATTTCTCGATTCGCGATGCATCGATTTATTTTCCCAGCCCTACTTGTTCCCCAAATATGGAGATAGAATTGTTGCTTAATTCCAAATAAATAGATTACGATCCACAAATAAATGTAAAGAGATTAACAAAAATTAAACATATTGACAAATAAATAGAATGAGATCCACAAATAAATCTTAAAGTTTCACAAACATGAATTAAATTCACAAATAAATTAAATGAGATTTGCAAATAAAAAAAATTCACAAATATATATTTGTCACAACCACAACTTTGCCTGGCATT
>NW_015646805.1:0-1403 GCF_001515625.1 Sinocyclocheilus rhinocerous | reverse complement strand
CAGTTCATCCCTGGTAAAACTGATTGTGTTTGAGAAACAAAAAACTGGAAAAACGAACAAAAACAGTACAAAGACTGGAGAGCCAAGCACTGAGGCGGCCGTGTTCGGCGCCATCTTACTTGCTCTGAAAACTCAGACAAAACCTTGAAAACCATTTTTAAATCGGACATTGCGTTACCATGGAAGTGGTACTTTAAAATCTTATAGCGACATTGCGTTACCATGGAAATGGTACTTTAAAATCTTTTAGCGGGCTCCTCCCCCTTAGTGGGGGGTGTCATTTTACAAAATGTATTACGGTCTTTTAGAATCAAAACATCGTTGGAAAGGTCTGAGTCTCAAGATTCCATATTTGGTGGTTATTTTCTGATAGAAGTAATACTGAGAGAAAAATGTATACATTTGTGACAGAAAAATTGCATTAAAAAAAATCAATGGAGTTTAAATGGCACCCGGTGGCTAGTTTTCGTATAACGCCTAAACAAAATTGCATAGGAACCTAATTTTTTTATATATCACCTTCAAATTTGGAACACAACTTATTTAGACATGTTCATGGCCCTAAAAGACAAAAAGTCACAAAATATCTGGAAGAAAAAGATAAGTTAAATAGTATTTTATATACTTATAGAAACTTCTGGGTTCAAAATTATATCTATAGAAACTACGGATCCAAGGCACTTCTTCCAGTTCCAAAATGTTAAAAAGCCTTTATTCAAACATGGCTCACTCTAGAAACATTAAAAATGACTAAAACACTGCACACTGATGCATTTCGGCCATCCAGCCTTCCTCAGAGTGTGTCAAGTACAAAATTAGTCACAGGTGTAGATATAATCAGTTGCTCAGTAGAAATGGGAGAAACCAAAATAATCATTACGGGGGGACCAATAGTATCATTAACAATTTCAAAGTATAATCACATCTTGATAATTATAATAATAATAATAATAATAATAATCGTACTGATAATCATTTCACAAATATGGAGTTAAATCTAATTCACCAGAAAAAATAATCATTTCACAAATATGGAGTTAAATCTAATTCCTCATTCAAACCAGGAAAAATGGTGGCTTTTAGCTGAAAAATCCAAAAGGCTTCCCTTTGTAGAAGTCTTTGTAATCTATCACCCTTTCTAATCGATCCAGTTACAATTTCCAAACCAATAATTCTTAAAGTAGACGGATTTGAGTCATGTGCAGATGCATAATGTACTGCCATGGGGTAATCTTTGTTTCTTGTACGAATTGCATTTTTGTGATCCCATAATCTATCTTGCAGTCTACGTTTAGTCTGACCCACATAGAAACAGTTACAAGGACATTGAATCCTATAAATTACATGCGTACTTTTATAATTAATGAAGGATCCAATTAAATACAGTTTCTTTGTGCAAACAT
>NW_015646804.1:0-523 GCF_001515625.1 Sinocyclocheilus rhinocerous | reverse complement strand
GATGCCATGAGCTTCTATCTGCTGCGAGCACTGCACAACAAGCCTACTGCTGTTCCAGAAATCTCTCAATCATTTTGAAAGTGGACCCCCATCTTGTCGCTACATCATGAATGAGGGATTTGGAATGTTCACAACTTGTCACTACATCATGAATTAGTGATTTTTCAGGAATGTTCAGGATTGCCTGATTCTTCTTCAATTCTCTCTTTTTTTTCAGCTGCGAGAGAATCCCTGTACAAGATGCCTGCATGCTCGTACAGCTGAGTCAACTCTTTGAATTTTGAGCACTTTGGCTATAGCTAGATTTAGGTTATGGCCAAAACAGCCAAGTCAAACACAGGGTAACCCTTGAAATGCTTTTTTCATGTTGGTTGCATTGTCTTGTTGTGATGCTAGACAAATGGTCCTTTGTGATGCTCCACTCCTGCAGCATGTTTTCAAAGAATTCCAAAATGTTGTCAGCTGTGTGGTCCTCTGGAAAAAAAACAGCTTCGAGGCAGAAGGACTTCAATTCCCAATCTGG
>NW_015646803.1:0-915 GCF_001515625.1 Sinocyclocheilus rhinocerous | reverse complement strand
GAACATGACCAAATAAGGGAACACAGGAACAGAAACAGGGGCAAAGCATTACAAAACAGGTCCATGATCCTGACAGTCAGCTGTGTGGATATTGGCAATATCGTTAACAATTCTAGTTTATAATCATTACTTATATGGCTTCTTCTTATCAAGATCTTAGTCTATGCTGAGTTCTGTTAATGCGTGAACTTATTATTTGAAGCGCACTTGCCGTCCAGTAATCGCAAAAAGCTTTGTGCTTTGTTACTTTTAACAAACAAAAACTAATTTTGAAACAAATTTCAAATTATGTCAGTTTTATAGCGAAATTCAAACCAGCTTTAAAATTATTCCAAATTCATAACGAAATTCAAACAATAAAGATGTTTTTTGCGCTCTTTAATGCGGCAGGCGCGATCGCTTTAGCGCCTCAGTTCAAGCGGCAAGTGAACCCATTTAATCTTTCTCTTTACTACTATAGTAGCTACATAATAAACAGGAATTAACATCAAAAGGTAGGCTATTTAATAAGAGAGCCTACAGTACAACTTACTGAAATGTCTCATGTAAAAGCTCATTCAGTGTTTCAAACTGCGGAAAACGTGTAAAGCTTGTAAACATTGCAACGTTATATACATTTACCTCAGAATAACCATTCGGTGTCCATAAGCTCATTAGTCAGCTAGAAAAATAACTATAAAGAGGAGCATTTTGCTATATCTATGCGCTATTGCATATTAATATTTTTACTTAACCTGTTGTCTACATGATTCAACTCCTATAAAATTGCATTTGACTAATTAAGAAAAACAGACTGAAAGTGTGAAAGACATACACTCTTAAAAATAAAGGTGCTTAAAAGGTCCTTCACAGAACCATTTTTGGTTCCACAACCATTCAGTCAAAGGTTCTTTAAAGAACCATCTCTTTCTCAAC
>NW_015646802.1:0-2948 GCF_001515625.1 Sinocyclocheilus rhinocerous | reverse complement strand
ATCTTTTTTCACTTTGATTTTTGGGGTGTCTGAATTCAGCCCTCTGTAGGTTGATAATTTTAATTTCCATCAAACGATGTGACATCCTTTCATTCCTAACACACTGCCCAGTCCATATCAGTGTAGATATCCAGCATGATATTTTTCCTTGGAGAGATCTGATGTGTTTTCAAAGTTTTCTTTAATTCATATTACACTGCTCAAAAAAAATTGAGTGTTTTTTATGTGTGTGTGTGTTTTCTTGTCGGTTTACTTGTCTTGCTGTCTTGTTGACTGTGTGCCGAAACGTACTTCACTGTTTCTTTTAACAAACCTTCTGATGTTCACTCATGTTCATTTAAATGCTTAAATTTACACTCTGTAAAACTCTGCAAAACATAATGCACTGCAATACAATGATGATTGAGATTAACAAATAAACATTCCCTAAAAGCTTGATGATCATAACTGATACTCATAACATGATTTTACCAATTGATAACAGAACAGACTGCACAGCAATTCATTCAATAGATCTATATAATAAGAAATGGATCTATAAGGAATTATGTAGACTCTCAACTTGTCCAGTCAAAGTCAAGAAGCACGTGGGGGCCATACAAACTACTGAGTACCATTTTGAGTTGCTGCAATGAAATTTCAGCAAAATGGACTAGCCTGCTGCATCATCTTTTTTCACTTTGATTTTTGGGGTGTCTGAATTCAGCCCTCTTTAGGTTGATAATTTTCATTTCCATCAAACGATGTGACATTCTTTCGTTCCCACTGAGAAATGCTGCCATCTATAGTCAAATCTCTGGTACTGCAAATGTTCACTTCATATTAAAGGGATAGTTCATCCAAAAATGAAAATGCTGTCATTAATTATTCACCCTCATGTCGTTCCAAACCTGTAAGACCTCCGTTCATCCCTCATGTCGTTCCAAACCCATAAGACCTCCGTTCATCTTAGGAACACAAATTAAGATATTTTAGATGAATTCTGAGAGCTCTCTGACCCTCCCATAGACAGCAATGTAATTACCACGATCAAGGTCCAGAAACGTAGCAAGGAGATCGGTAAAATAATCCATGTGACATCAGTGGTTCAACCGTAATTTTACGAAGCTACGAGAATACTTTTTGGACACAAGGAAAACAAAAATAACAACTTTATTCAACAATTCGTCTCCTCCGCGTCACCCTATAGCCCCATTTTGGAGAGTATCCACTGAACGTAAACAACGTATGCTGTTCTGTGTCTGTGTCCCCGTTACATTTCTGGACCTTGATCGTGGTAATTACTTTTAAAATTGCTGTCTATGCAGGGTCAGAGAGCTCTCAGAATTCATCTAAAATATCTTAATTTGTGTTCCGAAGGTCTTACGGGTTTGGAACGACATGAGGTGAGTAATTAATGACAGAATTTTCATTTTTGGGTGAACTAACCCTTTAAGTATACATAATTATTCTGATGATGATACACATAATCTGCTTCAAAAGAAAAATATATATATACAGGCCCGGTTTCACAGACGGGGCTTAGCTTAAGCCAGGACTAGGCCTTAGTTAAATTAAGATATTTAAGCAGCTTTTATAAAAATGCCTTAGAAGAAAACGTTACATGTGTGCATCTTGAGACAGAACAATGGAACTGACATTTTTAAGATATGTCAGAGCAAGATATTTTCGTTTGAGACAGCTCAAACATGCATTTTAATCTGGGACTAGCCTTAAACCATGTCTGTGAAACCGGGGATAAGTCAGTTCATCACTTAGCTGCTTTGTCACGGACACTGCATGTTCATTTCATTCAGGTTTCATAACCAGTTTAATCTTCTCTCATATTGTAAACAAATTTGAACTGAAAAACGTCTAGTGCAGTTTTAGTTTTATTAGTATTGTATTTCAAACAGTAGAGCAAGATGCATGTGATTAAACGTGTAATTACATGTCGTTCTATGTTCAAAATGTGATTCTACAATGCATAATTTCTATTTGTGCTAGTGTGCACAAAATAATGAAAACAAATGAACTCCTCAAAGAAACAAAAACAACAATAACAAGACATCTCTTTATTTTACAGCGATACTAGTTTCAAAAACGAATACTATGGTCTTGCCAAAATGTCCTTTGTCAAATATTCAAACTTTACTAATTTTAGCAAATGACCCTCCAGAATAAATCACTCTATTGAAACAAATTCCAGCTATTTTTATACAGTATGTTTAGAATATAATTCACTGTATTACTTCTGAACTTATGTTTAACAGTTTCGAAAAGAGTAGCCTATGCAAACGTGCAAATTGATCTGTAATATTTTGGTGGTTTTTGTGTCTGAGAGAGAAAAGAGTTTGTGTCATTTCAAAGTAGTCATTGAATGTAATATTGTGCCAAAGCAATGATCCTCAGTTTAGTTACATAGACCGCTGTTGATCACTGTGTGAAGAGTTTTGAAAAAGTGACTAAAGTATTGAGAAATGGGTTCTAGTGGGAAAAAACAAAAACATCTTGGATATATTGGTTGGATTATAAAAGTATTATTAATACAATGCATGTATAAGTGGTCCGATTTAGATTTCTCCCAATAAAAATAAAATCACAGTTCACATCAGTTGACTCGTTTCATGAATCACGAACCAGCTGGCTGAAATTAAAATAGCGACATCGAGGAACATCTGTGGCACTGACAAATTATTGTCATAACTTCATATGGAAAATCTGCTTAAAAACACGATAGTTTAACTTTTATTACAATTTTACCAAACTGTTTGTCAAAAAATAAGGTATAACCATACAATGTGTACTCTTAAAACTTTTATTTTAACTGCTACTAGATAGCATCTGTCAAACACTGCTGAATTGCTGAATTTTTTATTGTTTTGTATTTCTCAAATTTTCAAACTTGGATTAACTTTTTTTTTAAAGTGATGGATCTGAATGTGACTTAGACAACTGTGGGCAATGCT
>NW_015646801.1:0-3180 GCF_001515625.1 Sinocyclocheilus rhinocerous | reverse complement strand
CATCCACATCCTTATTAAACTCTCCACCGATGTTTGTCTTTCTTCACTCTTTGCTTTCTTTGTCATTTTGCCACTGTTTAGGTTCAATCAGCCCTCCTTGATCATTCACGAAAATGCTTTCTCTACAAAGTAACACATATCCACCCAGGAAAAAAAAAAAAGCGTTAAAAACTTCCTTCGCGTTAAATACTTTCAAAAGCACGTTGTATTATTTAAGCTGACAAATTAACAAAATCGTGAACTGTACCTATACGTGTTAACAACTAAAAGCTAAATGTTGGAAGATAAAATGAACACATTTCGCACACTATAGGCTAAACAGCAGGTACTAAAACAACTTCCCTGAAAAACAAATAGTGCATGGCTTTAGATGAGATCTACTGTATTTGTCAGGAGCTAGAGGCTGAACGGCAGGCTGACGGCTATAACAGTCTTATTTAGAGTCCGTGTGGACAAACTCTCTCTCATGCCTTGATCAGTCTACTGGGAGGACATCTTCTGTGACACCTTTATGGAAGAACCGAGCCAGGACTCACTTTAGAGCCTCGCAGACTTTGATGTATCTTATTAAACCCACATGGACTGGATTTGTTAATACTTTTTCTCTCCTTTCCTGACCTGCAATGTTATTTACGGCCTGACTCTAATGGTAGATTAAAGTTGTAAAGATAAACGGTGCAGAATAGAGCGAGGCCATTAGAGGCAGCTTTCAGAAAGTGTTTTAATGTGCTTGAACTATGTGGGATCAGCATATGTGTTGCACAAACACACAGAGAAGCGCTTAGACATTTTGCATAAAGTAACTACACTCTAAAAAATGCTGGGTTGTTTCGACCCAACTTTGGGTCAAATATGGACTAACCCAACTTTTGGGTTAAATATTTAATTAGTCCATATTTATAAACAACCCAGCATTTTTGAGAGTGTATCAGAACTATCAAACGTCTTTGGGCGTTTTCGTTTTGCATATCTTGTTATTATTAACAAATCCCATTAACCGCTTTAAAATATCGATGTAATCTTCGTTTTAATTACTACTATTATTATTATTTTTCCACTCGTAAATGCAACATTACAGCCTTGAACACACACGCAATCTATAATCCTGAAAGATGTACTGAAGTCGTCAAACATTGCATTTAAAATTCAAAGCGGTGACTAAAATATTCTCTCAAATTTGCTTAATGGATAAATAAATGTCATTATCCTCAGTGCCGCAAATAACAGGCTTGTCGCGCTCCTTCACTTCACCTTTACCTGATCCCAATCAAACAGAGGTGACTGGACTTCTTTCATGTTTTCAAAGGCTGTTTTACAGAAACAGTAACTCTTTTTATTGAGAACAAATGTTGACATTTGAAGGGAGTATGAATGGAATCCGCCTGTGGTGCCATTTTGACAACAGTAGTCGACCCCCCCGGGATCCCACCTGAGATTAAAGGCTGCATTTCAATAATTCACCTCTAATAATGAAGCCTTTCGCTCAGGCCTAGCCTATATGTGCACAGCGCAACACGCTTCAAATGACAAAACCAGACGCTGTGTTATCGAGAAAAGCGACAGAATCCATCGCGGCGTTGACCTGAATTCAGTTCGGTGTGTTATGGCATTAAACGCCGTAAAAATGTGCAATGCTTATTTAATCATTAATCGTTTACATCGTACATTTATGGCTATTATAATAGCAATTATATTTTATATTATATCGCGTTATTATTATTATTATTATTATTATTATTACTATTATTAAAAAAAATCTTCTTCTTGGTAGCTAATATCTTTCTTTGGGAATCATTTATATTAAATATATTTTAAATGATCGCAGCCTTTATATTAAATAATATAGCACATCTTTTAATAGCCGTATCGAAAGGCTGTTGAGGTTAACACTAATCTGTTTAACTAACGCCTTTAAAATGTTAACGGGGTGGCCCTTATAAGAGAGACGTCATTGCAGGAGCTGGCAGATGTTTAGACACGATTTTATGGATCGTTCAATATCAGTCTATAATGAAGCCCGACTGACCATCTTAACCCCCCGCCGGGAGCTCATAACGCTCGCTTTCCAGCCCTGTATTCATCACGCTGAAAAATAGATGAAGGCCTGGATTATAAGCAGCCTCTATTATTCCCTGCCATCCAGAGCACATTCAACATTCACGCTGCATATGCACACACACCGGAGATTTTAAACGCACTTTTGTATAAAGATAAAAAGGAGAGAAATGTGTCATTTGTAAATGGCGCGTATAAATTGACGCACTTTTAATCATCTGAATAGCAGGTCTGGATTTGTCTGTTACGCTGGCATCCGACACTTATAAATCATGACCGTGTGAAAGAATGACACTACGATTAGAATATCATTAAGTGTTGAAAAACAGGGCAGTCCAAATGGTGCCAGTGCAGACTAGCGCGCATTTTATTTACAATCAAGAGATATAAATTAGTAAAAGTCTCCTTGTTAACAACATTGTGTAACTTCGGGTTTTTAAATAAAAACCAATCATAATATATTTACAAAACAATGTTCAGTTACCATTGCAATACAACTTGCATAAATTATAGGCATTACAAAAATAAATATCAAATGTATTCCACTCTTAGTCAAGTTTATACCAGTTCTCGTTACACTTCACACCTCTAGCACATAAAGTCTGACAGGGGGTCTATATGCCCCGTGTAACTTCGGGTTTTTAAATAAAAACCAATCATAATATATTTACAAAACAATGTTCAGTTACCATTGCAATACAACTTGCATAAATTATAGGCATTACAAAAATAAATATCAAATGTATTCCACTCTTAGTCAAGTTTATACCAGTTCTCGTTACACTTCACACCTCTAGCACATAAAGTCTGACAGGGGGTCTAGAATGCCCCGCGCGCGCGTGTGTACAACTGCTGGCAATGAAGCTACTATAGGGATCCTGAGAAATAAGTCTCCTCATCGAAAAGTCACATATGTTGGGATAAAGTACTTCATCCATCAATCAATCAACCAACAGTTCATCCAAACCAGACTGGCTATTGTGCCTTAAAAATTATTTTCTTTTCTTTTCCATAATCGCACGTGCTATTGTTTTATAGGCAGGTGCTCTGTAGTCCGTGGGTGTACAGTGGCACACAAAAGGATCCGCGTAAGAGCAACTGTTAGTTTAAAACAGCTTGGGCAGG
>NW_015646800.1:733-1073 GCF_001515625.1 Sinocyclocheilus rhinocerous | reverse complement strand
GTAAATCTGCACTAACGATGCATTCGTGTCACGTATCACACATACACACTTCAGTAAGCCGACAGAAAGCAGGTTAATGCGTTTACATGGTGCACGAAATTAGGGTAAGAAGCAAAAAACTACCTGTGTCGACCGGTTTATGCTTACACTGTTTATGAGCTTACTCTGATCAAAGAAAACGGGTTACAGCATTTACATGCCCACGTGCGTTGTCTGCTTATTAAGCATAATCAGCTTAAGAACATGCATGTAAACGCACTCACTGTCTCATCATTGTCAATTATCAAAAGTTAGAGTAAACATTTCTGTTTCAAATATGTAAACGCACTCACTGTGTACA
>NW_015646800.1:0-609 GCF_001515625.1 Sinocyclocheilus rhinocerous | reverse complement strand
CTCTGACTCTGGCAGTTACTTAATGTTGTAGTGATTTATTAGTAGTTAAACATGAACTGTGATGCTGATCTTCTACAGAGAAAAGTTATTGGTGAGTCTTACTGAGTTTCCATCCTTGGCTATTTCACTTAACTAAATGTCTATGCATACATTCAAGAAATATGCTAAAGTTGTTTTTTGTACTTATTGGTACTAAGTTTTAAGAAATTGTTTAGAATACAACGTTTATGTCATGAAGGGTTTATGAATTTTTTTTTTACACTCAAACTAGTGTTTCTTTGAACACAGGCGTGAAAGAGTTTTAGTTATTTGTTGACTTGCTGACCTACTAATGTAATGAGTTTTGAGAAATGGTTTACATTACAGATTATATGTTTATCAAATGTTTTTATAAATGCTTTTTACAAGCAATGTTACTTTGTATTAAATAGAACATCTACTGAATCTATAAATAATGGAGCATTTTTTTGTTTGGAGCTCTTAATCTATTCAGAGTAGATTGTCTTTTTACAAACTGCTTTAATGTGTTGAAGTCAATTTACTACTTTAATAATTTTACAAAATGGATAAAATGGGTGTGAGTTCGATCCCCACAATGACTATAAACTG
>NW_015646799.1:412-548 GCF_001515625.1 Sinocyclocheilus rhinocerous | reverse complement strand
GTTCCAGCTCAAAGCATCAGCGGAGCTGAAAGAAAAATTAACAGCTGAGCAGACTAATGCTTGGTAGCATGAAGGGCCAAGACCATAATGCATGACAAGCATCCGCTGCAGGACTCCTAGAGTCTGTAAAAGCAGT
>NW_015646799.1:0-235 GCF_001515625.1 Sinocyclocheilus rhinocerous | reverse complement strand
AAAACAGCTTGCCACTTAATGTTTCAGCTCAACGCAGCAGCAGAGCTGAAAGAAATATTATATTACTCGGGCAGACCAACGCTCGGTAGCATGAAGCGCCAAGACCATGGTGCATGACAAAATATCTGCTGCAGGACACGAGTACACGAACAAGAGTTGGAAGCGTAAGCGCCAAATCAAATGAACATGTCTGCATCAGTGCAGCGCAGCAGGTAACGTTAGAGAGAGGGGAAAA
>NW_015646798.1:0-369 GCF_001515625.1 Sinocyclocheilus rhinocerous | reverse complement strand
CGTACTGCACGTTTAAAAATCAAAACGAGGTGCGGGTGTTTTTATATCACTGTATTTCTGAAGGAAGACTATCTTTAGAAAATTTTCGATGTCATTTTCATTTCATCTTGCATGTTATATGCCTGATAAAGCAGCGTTTGTGAGCTCGGCACTGCATTGTGTACAGCCGTTACTGGGGAAACCTGTTTCTCCCGCTTTAAAGCACCTCCTGCTGGCAGAGAATGAATTTGCATTTTCATTAAGTCCGTCTGATTTACGCAGCAAACTTATTTTGCTTTTCCTATATCCACGGGCGCTGTGGATAATCCACGGGTCGGGTAATAAAAAATGCATTGATTATTTGCGGGTGGGTCGCAGGTGGATAAAATA
>NW_015646797.1:0-1193 GCF_001515625.1 Sinocyclocheilus rhinocerous | reverse complement strand
AACGACCATTAGGGTCACAGATTGTGTCAGAAGGTATAAATTGTATTCTCTTATTAATTAAAATTGCCACACCTCTTGATCTACTGTTAAATTTGTAATGAAAAATTTGACTAACCCATATCTTACGAATTCTATTGTGATCTTCCAGTCTCAAATGTGTTTCTTGTAAAAACAATATATCTGGTTCGAATGATTTAAGATGGGAGAAAACTTTAGCTCTTTTAACAGGACCATTTAATCCCCTGACATTCCATGTCATCAGCCTCACAGGATGACCTCCATAATCATCACCTATTTTATCTGAGTGGTACAGAAATTAAAAGCATGCAGGGGATCCAAACTGAAACAAATTGTAATCATGAATTGTAAATAACAAAAATAAGATACCAGACCTAGAAACCAGAGGTAAATAATGCTGCCAGCCAACCCTCCCACCCCCCAGCCAAAACAGGAAATGAATATTATAATACCTAGATCTAATTCCCCAACAGAGGATGATCGCAGATAAAACAAAGACAAACGAAAAAAACTTCCAAAGTATGCGAACTAACAACAAATAAAGTCGTATACAAGGTGGGTGTAGCCCCTTTATAAAAAAAAGTTCAGAAACAAAAATTGTCAACAATTGTGTACGTTATCCGGCTTTGAAAATAAATAAATACGTAAATAAAAATAAAACAGAATGGAGTGTGCAATTATACTTATAAGTCCAGTTCAACCTCGGGTTTTGCACATACGATATAAAACTAACAAAGTTTTCTATTTCTTACCCGAGGGAGAGAAAGGAACGTCTTTGCACATTATTCTTCACCCCAGTGAGTACGGTAGAACTCATTGGCTTCCTCTGGCGTGCCGAAGAATTGCGTTTTCCCTTCGTGAGTAACACGGAGCCTTGCAGGGTACAAGAGACCGAATCTGACTCCCTTCTCGTATAGCCGAGACTTCACATCTTTAAACGCCGCTCGCTTTTTCCCCAGCTCAGCGCTGAAATCGTCGTGGAAAAACACCCTGTGTCCGCGAAAGAGCAATTCCCGCTGTTGCCTACTGAATCTGAGGATGCGATGCTTGTCCTGGAAGAAGTGAAAAAGAACCAGAAACACTCTGGGTTTGGTCTGCTTGGCCTTTGCATCGTTGGTTGGGTTGGGTCTGACTCGGTGTGCACGAGAAAGAACAAGAGGACTCGTGAAGAAGTC
>NW_015646796.1:0-3651 GCF_001515625.1 Sinocyclocheilus rhinocerous | reverse complement strand
TCAGGGAACGAGGGTTACCATACGTAACCGAGACGTTTTTATACTTGTCCCACATGAAGACCAAAAAGGCAAAATATGTAAACCTCATACATAACCTCACATCTGTGGTGTATGTATAGTTTCTAGATAAGCATATATAGTGCTAATAGCTGGAAATGATACTCAAATTAACTCTCAAACAACATGCAGCCTTTATCTGTGCAGTGCAGTTAAAAAAAATATATATATATGCTGCAGTTGTCTGTAAGGACAACTATTAATGCATGACGCAAAATATTAATCAGGGTATATGCATTTGTTTGTGAAGAAAGAGGATTTCCATGATGCAAATCTTTCATGACTCCTCCTTATTTATGGATGTGCACATACACAGGCTAATTATGCTGCATATTTAGTGCACAGTTAAGAGCAAACATTAAACATCATGACTGGGTGGATACTGTTGCTGCTGTTTTCTGCAACATCAAGTATGTTATCAGGAAATTCTACAACGCTGCTATTAATTTTCATACTTAACATTGTTTTGAACTCATGCTTCAAATATAATTTATTATTACACTTGATGCCTAACTTATGAACTCATGCTTCAAATATAATTTATTATTACACTTGATGTTTACCTACCTTATTCCTTGTATCAGGTGATAGCATGATTAGACTTAATGTTACACTTAATTATACACCTACCAAATCTTACCTTTACCTTACCTTTTGCATATACACTGTGTGCAGAATTACTAGGCAAGTTAATTTTCTGATCATATTTTTTTTCCCAAGTATATTTTACCAATTTCAAACCACATCAATCTTAATAACTATTAATTTTGTATTTAATCTTTTATCAGTTATATATAATCTTTGTTGGCTCATTTTATCTTTAAAAGAAAATCTGCCTACTATGCACACCTGAATATACGGCGTTTTTCACTTCCAAGTTCCAGGTTCCATGGGAATGCAGCAACTCACCATGGCTTAGAAAGCGAGGCGTCTGCTTTACAGTGGCTAGAGGGTTGTGGGTTTACAGTCAGCCGCAGAGGCACTGTCGTGTGTGCAAGCGAGCCCTGGCTGTCAGCAAGCCCCGATGGAGTTTTGAACTCAGAGGAACTGCTGGAGATCAAATGCCCTCTCTTTAAGAGTGATGAGTCTCTGGAGGACCTGTTCAGAAGTCAGAGGTATGATGTGAGGATGGTGGAGGGGACACCTCAGCTGCAGCCAAATGGTCCACAGGGCTTCTATATGCAAGTGCAGCTTGCCATGTTCTGTACAGGGCTGAGGGCCTGTAAGCTGCTCATCTGGGTTCCATCACAGCAAGTTCTACATGTCCCATACAATGAGCAATTCTGTGCCAAGACTGTAGCTAGACTAAAAACCTTTTATTTTAAGTATATGCTTCCTCATGTGTCAGATGAGTTTCAGGCAGGCCGCCTGTTGCTTTCCACAAGATACTTGCAGATTTGTAAATAAGCAGGAATGAGAATAATTAGGGTTAAGGATAGGATATTAGGTAATTGGGGTGGAATGTAGAGGGTGTAGGTGAAGACTGGAACTATTTCAAATGAGTTGTTTTAAATCAGTTGTGTTAAACAAGAGACAGACTGTGATTTGTGTTTTAGAAAATGTATAATTTAATATAAGTTGTATAAAATCAGTTGTGATTTGTTGATCAGTGTTTGTTGTTTTCAGGAAGCAAGAGACACCTTCTACTGACCATCCTGTAGAGGTAACATTTTCAAGCATTTAATTTCCATATGTAATAAACCAAGATGGAATTAATTTGCAAACTTGACATGACTTATTCCTTCAAATTAGAGATCAAAGATAAAAAAAGATCAAATTAAGATAAAAAAAAAAAACTATTCACAACAGGTAACTTCTGGTGACATTGTAGAGGTTTATAAAAATAACTACTACAGCAGGTAACTTCTGGTGACATTGTAAAGGTTTATAAAAATAACTATTACAAAAGGTAACGTCTGGTCACAAAATAACTACTTACACTATTTACACTGATTAGTTAAAGGAAAACCACAGCAAAATGTATAGACAGTCGTGGAACGCACCTACAAATCAACACATTCATCCTCTACATCAGAAATTATGTCACTGCGAAGGTTACACAGGGCTGCACAAATTCTCAAAATGTTATCAATCTTAGGGGTGAGGTTAATTGGAACTGTTTGAGAAAGGATTTTGAAGTTTTTCAGTCGGCATATGACCCGCTCAACATGGACACGCACATTGGCAATGCGCCTAGTGTTGGTGGTGTCTTCTTCAGAGAGTTGCATGCCTCTCTTGGTGAATGCTGGAATGACAAGTTTCACCTTCCTTTCATACAGGAGATCGGTAATGGTGAAGCCTCTGTCTGCCATTACTTCATCGCCTGGACGAAGGTATTCCAGGAACCCTGAATTTGCAGTTATGAATTTGTCACTGCACCTTCCTCCATACGCTGGTGAGATGAACATGATCAGTCCACATGGTGCAATAGAGACCAGGTATTTGATGGTGTTCTGGCCGTAGTAATGGCTGTAGGACTCGCCTCTTGAGTCAAGGTTGCGTGGCTTTTGAAGGGGTGTCTCTGAACAGTCGATCACACATGTTGTATTTGGGAATTGTTCTCTGAAACACGGAGGCATTGTTGCCTGGATTGTCTCCCTGGGAAGCCATGGTATGTAATCCCTCATGTTCTCCTCCATGATGTCAATCCAACATGAAATCACCTTGCTTACAATGGACTGAGAAACACCAAACCTTTCAGCAAGATCACCCTGCAATAAATTAAGACGCAGCTTCATCAGAGTCATCAGGAGCTGATCCCAAGTGTGTAGCTGGAAGCTGTTGGTGTGTGTACTGGACTTGGTAAGGTGCTTGGCAACTGAATGAAATGCATCCAATGTCAACCCTGTGTATAGCTGACAAAGGTTGTTTTTTCTCAGCAGAGTTATGTACAATGGCACCGGCTCAATGCATTGTGTTCCCATATCAGATAGGTGGCTTCAGGTTGAGTTGTGATTTTGAACTGTAGTTGTGGTCAGAGACAGATGGATCCTCCCATTGTGTTTCTGCATCACAGTTCAGGGGCATGTGGATGTGATCACCCTCACAGTTGTCCACTGCATCACTGGTGGTCATCGATACATCTGTGGAAATAATATTAAACATTTTTACATTAGTACTTAAAATACATCATGAGAATTAATATATGATGGGACCCATACTTAGAACAGTGTGTGTGTGAGAGAGAGATGCATTAAAAACAAAACAGTATACACGCTCTAACTAGTGTTAAAACGTAGATCAATATCTGAATGAGAAATGTAGCTAGCTGGCCTACTATCATCTGCAATCTCTGTAACTTACAGGAATAATGTGAGCTATTGTAATGTACCATAATATCTTGTACTATCATAAATATGAAATAAATAGGTGGGCAATGGTAATCATGCAAAATTCGTTGTACTTTGTTAACTGCTCGTTACTTAAATGTATTCACAGAACGGACTTCATAAATCTAACGTTAGGCGAACAAGCACATAGCTAGCTAGCTAAGTTAACGTTAGTTTACCTGAATCTGACAACCTTTTCAGCACCTGGCGTGACTTCTTTACCGGTGTTACGAGATTTTCTGTTTCCGAGATTTTCTGTTTCAGT
>NW_015646795.1:299-1310 GCF_001515625.1 Sinocyclocheilus rhinocerous | reverse complement strand
AAAGAACATTTATGTTTAATCTATCTAATAGTGTGTTGGTCATATTATACAATGATTTATTGCTTGTCTTTGTTGAATTATATAGAACAAAGAGCTTTAAAAATAATTGCATATTAAATCACAATCGCAATATTGGTAAAAAAAAAATCACAATTAGATTATTTTCCAAAATCGTTCAGCCCTAACACACACTCTCTTCTTCTTCTTTTTCTTCAATCTTAAATAGAGCATTACCGCCATCTACTGTGGGTAAAGGATTAGAGGCTTAAATCCCTAACAATAATAATCTATATTCTATGAATTAACTGAGTACTTTTAAAAGTAAGTAGTTTTTAAAAATAAAAAAGTTAGAAATTGTATTAACAAACCATAATTTCCTACTGGATTCAAAACTATTTGAATGTTAATTGCTGTTCACCATTCTTCTGAAGTTCGTCAATTAGTTTACTTCTTTCTTCTGTATATCTATTACACTGAATAAGTACATGTTCCTCTGTTTCTCTGACTCAATCACACAGACCCGTTGATTTTTTCCTATTGTTGAATTAAGTCCTTTGTGTCCTAGCCTGAGTCTAGAAAGAATACGATATTCTTTCTTCCAACTATCCATTGCTTGTTTTAAATGTAGATGCCTGCACTTCTGCTCATTATCCCTGTAAGATTGCCAATTCCCTTTCAAGGGAACTTCGAACTGTGTCCTCTAGGGGTCGCTATGGGGGAAACGTCTCGTCGTGACCCATGTCTGAAGCATACATTAAAAAACACCAACAACACGTTGGCCGGCGACAGCCCATGACGTCACTACCGGTGCGACTATTAGTATAAATTGGCGCCGGGAGAACATGTCATTCCCTTCTTCGTCTTCACTGACCATTTTGTTTGAAGCGTACATTTCCGTGGTAAGAGCGATCTATATTCCTGTCGTTATGGCGAGCACTAGCAAAGCGTTTAGAAGGTGTGTGCATCCGCGTCGTCGTTATTTGACACCTGATGACACACACGATCTCTGCG
>NW_015646795.1:0-164 GCF_001515625.1 Sinocyclocheilus rhinocerous | reverse complement strand
TGCACTGCGAGCGTTTTTTCCAAGGGAAAAGCTCCGCTCTCGTTTGTCTCTCTTTTCGAGGAAAGAGGGACAGCCATCTGCTTCCCACGATTCAGGACCCACCGCTGCTGAGCCATGGGGGAGAATGAGCTCGTGGGGATCGCAGGTGGATCTGGCCGATGAGT
>NW_015646794.1:252-1383 GCF_001515625.1 Sinocyclocheilus rhinocerous | reverse complement strand
TCGACACGGGAAACCACCACCGCTGAAACGCCGTACCGCCAACACAAAAAGCTCTCAAAGAGCGCGCTGAACTCGTTCAGTTTTCTTCTCTCAGTAGCTCCGAAGCGAAAAGCTGAATATGCGCTGCATCTGCTGCCTACTTATACTCACGCTGTGATCAGCGGCAGCTGGATGCAATAATCGCATGCCAATGTGCATTGGCTCGTTTAGTTTACACTCGAAGTAGATTGGTCTCTCTAAGCGAGATCCCAATTCGTCCGTCATCCGACGTGACGTCGGGAGTGACCGACTGAAAGGGAACTAAATTATCAAGTATAGTGTATTTCCTATAATGACACATTGGCTGAACATCTGAACATTCTAATTTAAAAGTAAATTGCACATTGTTCAGTGAGGCATCTTTCCCCATCGTATGTGTATATAATATTATTGTTTCTGTTAAAATAAAACTTGTTCCACTTGTTCCTGTTTTAATAAATCTTCAAAACTGTTATTTAGGCTTCCCCAATGTTACAATTATCAGATGACAAAATGTATAATTCATATCAGCAAATAAATAATGATTAACCACAACCTGATTCCACACCTGAGTAATAAACCTATTTTTGATGACATGTGTGGGATATTAATGAGCTTGTAATGCTATTTGAAAGTGAAAGTTGTTCCTAATTCCTTAACGGATCGCTTTGATTTGTCATGTTTATTTGTATAAAAAGTTATGTTGACTTCCTGAACCTGTTCTACACAGAAGTCCAAGAAAACTCATGGCCAGACGTTCGAATTCTGAACTGCATATCTACGTCCAAGTGAGGTCATAGTCAGATGTCCAGAAACCAGAAGCCGACGTTTGATGAGCTGTTAAAATAGAGCACTGACCGAATTATATCCACCTATGCTTGGCCGATACTTCTTAGATGTTTTAGTTAATGAGGCTGACGTTTCGCGCTTGGGCTGATGTCGGCCAGACGTACGTGTGCTGTTTGGGTATTAAAGGGGTCATATGATGCGATTTTTTTCCTTTCTATTTTGTGTATTTGGTGCTCTTGGTGCATAAAGAAGATCTGTAAAGTTGCAAAGACTAAAGTCTCAAATCCAAAGAGATATTCTTTATAAAAGTTAAGAGTCAACCAC
>NW_015646794.1:0-236 GCF_001515625.1 Sinocyclocheilus rhinocerous | reverse complement strand
AGTTAAGAGTCAACCACGCCTACCTAAAACGGCTCGTTCTAACACGCCCCTACATGTCAACATCACGATGTGGAAAGATTTGCATAACGCCGCCCAAATCACCCATTTCACGCAAATAAAGAAGGCGTAACTTTTATTCTCGCTGTTGCCGCCGTGGCCATGTTGTGGAGACACTGTGTTTCATTGTGAAAGAACTACTTTGTTTGGTCTTCCAAAAGAGGACACGACTACAAATC
>NW_015646793.1:394-534 GCF_001515625.1 Sinocyclocheilus rhinocerous | reverse complement strand
TCCTCGAATACCTCGAGTAACTCGAATACAAAAAATCATAGAGGCTTCATTTAGTCCATTTACTGTAACTACACATGATGTAGGACCATTATTACTGATGCACAGATAAATGCTTGCTGGACCAGACCATAGACGGTATA
>NW_015646793.1:0-271 GCF_001515625.1 Sinocyclocheilus rhinocerous | reverse complement strand
ATGTCCCTACGTTAGCTATGTTTTGTGAAAGACTAAATGCCATTGTGCATAAAAATACCACAGAAAGAAAGTTAGTCAATATCACACAAAGAGTGCCAGTTTTCACCTCTAAAATCAGCATGATTACAAATGTGATTTTATTCAACAGTTCAATAAACAAGAAGGTAATATTATGAGACTTACGTTTTAGACACTATATTTCCTGTTTTTGCTTTATTTTGCCAACAAAAAATTCCAAACAGCCACAGCGCTGTTTTGCGTCTCTGTGCAA
>NW_015646792.1:0-602 GCF_001515625.1 Sinocyclocheilus rhinocerous | reverse complement strand
AGGGAAAGTTAAATACTGTAGCATTTTATTTTATGAAAATATAAAGAAACTCGCATCATGCAAAGGTGAGACAACAAAATGTTACCCTATACATTTACACTATGCTACATAATAGTTAACACTAACTTTTAAAGCCTTTTTTTATTATTTTTTTTATTATCTTGGCTTACATACCCTAGCAAAAATAAATATACTAAAATGTATTTGAAATCAATTTATTTCATGCTAAGTATACTACAAATAAAATTACATATGTAGGCTATAAATGTATTTCATGCTAAGTATACTACAAATAAAATTACATATGTTTGTAGGCTACTTAATAAAAATACCCAGCAACTACTTTTAGGCCCAGTTTCAAAGAAGCCAGGACTAGGCCTTAGTTAAATTAAGATATTTAAGCAGCTTTTATAAAGTTGAGAAAGCTCAAACATGCATTTTAATCAGGACTAGCCTTAAGCCTTGTCTGTGAAACCAGGTTATACTAAACTGGTATACTTAAAGTCTGCTAAATTGGAACAACTAATTTTGAACTTAATGCACTTTAACTGTGAGAAAGTAGTGCTAAAGTCAAATTAAAGATATATTGAAGTATATTTGAT
>NW_015646791.1:698-1242 GCF_001515625.1 Sinocyclocheilus rhinocerous | reverse complement strand
TGTCATTAATTACCTTGTTTGTACTACTACTTAAAGGTGCATTCATGTCACCTCGTAATTTGTGAAATTACAAGATTCGAGCTTGTAAAAAGTGTTCACGTCCTCCTACAGCTCGTTATTACAGCGTGTAGGCTGGAAGTTCTCTGAGAGTTACGGCTTGTACCGCGTGACCACTGAATCTTACGCGGAACCAGAGAAAACGGCGGCGCTTCCACTAGTAAAATGTAGCTAAGCAGTTATTTCGTAATATTTATATTTTAAAAATCATGTAATTCACTTTTGCCAATATAGACTAACTTCTTAATAAAAAAAAGTAATGTGAACATAAATTAAAGAAATGCAGCACGGCGTTTAAACGCATAATTCCCAGTTCAAGGACGTGAACAGCTCCGAATGTAACACCACGTGTTGTCATCTCAAGATTATGGGAATTACGTGGTGGTGTGAATGCAGCAAAAGATCATCCTTTTCCTGTGTTCAGTGTACAGTCTCATCTGTGTTAGTTGCTTTGGTTCTGAGCCTTTAGTGGGTTATCTTGTGGATT
>NW_015646791.1:0-675 GCF_001515625.1 Sinocyclocheilus rhinocerous | reverse complement strand
TTGTGGATTATTCTAACTATGTGCAACACTCTGACAATAGTATTTTATGAGAAAATAAACTTTTTTTTTTTTCTGGGATGCATGTAAACCTGTTGTAGGAGACTCCAAAACAAAATTAGGAACCTTTTAAATAGCATAATAGGGGCCCTTTAAGAAAATGAATTAATATTATCATATATAATACATTTGTGTAAGAAACATAAATCTATCTCTTTTGCATTCTCTTTCAGTTGACAAAGCTCCAGGACAGATTAACAGCAGCGCCGAGACTGGAGTCAGTGTTGATGTGAAAGCTGAAACGGGTGCAACTGTAAATGCTCGTTTATTGACTGGAAACACCTTCACAGGACAAGTAAACTTTTACAACTTAACTGCTACAGGAAAAGGTACATGTACATCATTATGACAAGACACACTTCTAATACTAACATTTTAGTAAGGACTGGTAATATTTCGACCTCATAGTGATTTTAATCAGACACAAAATTTAATACCATTTTCACTTAATTTTGATCTGTTTAATTCGATCATTCCATATGCATCATTTCTATCTGCTCACGGATCAACTGAAATGCTCAGAGACGGCAGAGAAGCAAAGAGAAGAACAAGGTAAACCAATATTAACATAACAATAAGACTCAGAGAGAGCGAGGTGATACAACATTGTTTTACAGC
>NW_015646790.1:0-779 GCF_001515625.1 Sinocyclocheilus rhinocerous | reverse complement strand
GAACACAGTCCAGGATAAAAAGACAGCTTGTGAGGAAGGTAATATCTCGTTGATATGTTTCCACCCTATGTTTCCACTGCAGCATAGACAGTTTTTTGAGCTTATTACAGTCATTACAATTTCTCTGTTTTTAGCTAAAAAGAGATGTCAGCCCATTACCTCGACTCCATCAGAGGTGCAGTACCTTGGCCAGCTCAGTCTAACCTTTGGCAAATACAACGGCCAAAGTTTTAAAGAGGTCAGATGATGCAATTTAAATTTTTCCTTTCTCTTTGGAGTGTTACAAGCTCTTGGTGCATAAAGAAGATCTGTAAAGTTGCAAAGACTAAAGTCTCAAAGACAAAGAGATATTCTTTAAAAAAGTTAAGAGGCTACCACGCCTACCTAAAACGGCTAGTTCTAACACGCCCCCACATGTCTACATCACGATGTGGGAAGATTTGCATAATGCCGCCCAAATGTTCACGCAAAGAAAAGCGGCGTAATTTTTATTCTCGCTGTAGTATTATTGTTGCCGCCGCCGACATGTCGTGAAGGCGCTGTGTTTCGTTGTGAAAGCGAAACTACTTTGTTTAGCCTTCCAAAAGTGGACGATATCCGCTTCGTCATGCCTAGAGCTGATCCGTGCTGGTCGCTGAGACAATACATCAACTTTGCGCTGTGGATCGCCGGATCGGCTTTCACCGTGGACGAAGCGGAGTCCAGCCCGGGGTCCCACAAGCCCGCCGGCCACTCCTCACTCAAGCCCGTCGTGTGTGACGCTGTGTGTTTCGTTGTGA
>NW_015646789.1:0-574 GCF_001515625.1 Sinocyclocheilus rhinocerous | reverse complement strand
GACCTCAGGACACCTCCCCTTTTCTCCCTGCATTCCAAAAAAGGATGCACCCTCTCTCTTTGGTCAGACAAAGGGGCATGAAACTTACAACAGACAATTTCAGACAAAGGGACATGAAACTTACAACAGACAATTTCAACAGATAATCATTTATGCGCATAACAGGGCAACCATATTCACAAATAATATGTTGTATGTCTTATATATGCTTGACGTGTTTCATGTAATCGGTGCAACTTTAATCATTGTTTTATTACCCTTTTTTTAGGAAATAAGGTTATTAAAATGTGTGTAATATGTGAAGTTTAATCTTGAACGAATGGGCACGACAAATGCAGAATGTTGAAATGAAGTAAACTTTAATAGTATGTACAATACTTGCATTTAAGAAACTTTATAGAAGTATTAACACAACTTTTATAGATGGTGTCCTCATGTGATGAATTGAAGCCTCATGTTAATGTATGCACACTCCGCCTTGCAAGAAGTCGATTGGAAGATCGCGCCGTGGGACAGATTTATGCCGCGAATCAAAAACCCAATGCAAGACAGACTCGAGTGCTTGCTTGCTTCT
>NW_015646788.1:0-507 GCF_001515625.1 Sinocyclocheilus rhinocerous | reverse complement strand
GGATACCTTGAGTGTGTGCAGTTCGGATGGCTTTCCCCAATGTGCACATAAACCGCTCTGCTGTAGCATTTGCTTGTGGCCAGAGGGAAGTTATTTTTCTATGACGGAACCCAAGGTAGTCAGCAAACTGTGTGAACGCACTGCTGTTGAAGGGAGGGCCATTGTCAGTTTTAAGCAAACTGGGAATTCCGAACATAGAGAAAACATCATCAAGAATTGGTAGTACCGCAGTTGTTGAAGTAGTGTGAAGAATTTTAACAACAGGATACCTTGTGTAGTCATCTATAATGACCAACAGATACTCCCCGGTTGGTAATGGTCCATAGAAATCTGCGCAGAATCTCCCCGGTTGGTAATGGTCCATAGAAATCTGCACTCAGATTGTGCCATGGTGCTTCTGGCAATTGAGACATTTGAAGCGGCTCAACATGAGTGACTGGGTTGTTTGCCTGACAAACAATGCAATTTGTGATCATGGCCTCGACTCTTCGATCAATATTGGGAAAC
>NW_015646787.1:402-552 GCF_001515625.1 Sinocyclocheilus rhinocerous | reverse complement strand
TTTAATCAGCTGAACAAATACTTAGACTCAAATGGATACCTGGACATTTTTCAATCTGGTTTACGTCCACATCACAGCACAGAGACAGCGCTCAATAAGATAATAAATGATATTCGCTTAAATTCTGATTCTGGCAAAATATCAGTGCTG
>NW_015646787.1:0-256 GCF_001515625.1 Sinocyclocheilus rhinocerous | reverse complement strand
TGGTTCAGGTCATACTTAGAAGGGAGAGGTTATTATGTGAGTATAGGAGAGCATAAGTCTAAGTGGACATCCATGACATGCGGAGTCCCCCAAGGTTCAATTCTTGCACCGCTCTTGTTTAGCCTGTATATGCTCCCACTAAGTCAAATAATGAGAAAGAATCAAATTGCCTATCACAGCTATGCTAGATTAAAGCTAGATTTACCTAGCTTTATAACCAAATGACTACAGCCCCATTGACTCCCTCTGCCAATGC
>NW_015646786.1:0-1002 GCF_001515625.1 Sinocyclocheilus rhinocerous | reverse complement strand
TCTTGGATGGCACAATTATCGGCACAGGAAGCTAAAGCAAATGGTGCCGTAGTCAGCAGAGTTCGAACCTGCGCGGGAAGACCCCAATGGATTTCGAGTTCATCACCTTAACCTCTCGGCCACGACTACGCCTGACAGCGGCCTGCCAGCTGTCTTGGCTGCAGGGAAGACAGGAGACTGACAGCGGCCTGCCAGCTGTCTTGGCTGCAGGGAGGCAAGACAGGACACCACCAAGCTTCAGACACAAAATCCAGCTGAAGGATGAGGTGACTAAAACAGCCTGGTGTCCCCGTTACTCGACGCAAAAGGCTGCCATGACCCGGATTCTAACAACACAGAGTACTAACCACTATACCAGGGGTGGCGAACGTCGGACCCAGAGAGCCGCAGCCCTGCAGAGTTTTGCTTCAACCCTAATCAAACCCACATGAACAAGCTAATCAAGGTCTGAAGGGTTACTAGAAAGCTAGAGGCAGTTGAGTTTTAATTAGGGTTGGAGCTGAACTCTCCAGGGCTGTGGCCCTCCAGGACCAGAGTTCGCCACCCCTGCACTATACGATCACGGCGTGCCGCTGGCCTATACGGCTGCAAAAAGATCCAGCGGCGTGTTTCTCCGTTGCAGAGGGGGAGTGCAAAAGCATGCTGGGGACATGCAGGTGAATAACATAGTCAGCAGGGTTCAAACCTGCGTGGGGGGACCACAATGGACTTCAAGTCCATCGCCTTAACCTCTCGGCCACGGGGTCCACAATGGACATCAAGTCCATCACCTTAACCTCTCGGCCACGACTACGGCTGGCAGCGGCCTGCCAGCTCTCTTGGCTGCAGGGAGGCAAGACAGGACGCCACCAAGCTTCTGACACAAAATCCAGCTGAAGGATGAGGTAGCAAAAACGAGCCCGACATCCCCGTTGCTCGATGGCAAAAGGCTGCAGTGACCTGGATTCGAACCGGGGTTTCTGCGGCCACAACGCAGAGTACTAACCACTATACGATCACGGC
>NW_015646785.1:0-512 GCF_001515625.1 Sinocyclocheilus rhinocerous | reverse complement strand
TAATTTTTAACAGCAGATTCAGTGACCTTAGAGACTAGAGCTGATTTGCACATATCGGCATGCGTCTGCGGCGCATTAAAACCTGTGTTATGGCCACTGGAGCTGATCACGGCCACTCAGTCAATGCTGGTGTTTATACCAGCCGAGCCGCGGCCCAGAACTCATGCTTATCACATCATGCAGCGCGACAAAATTCTATAGAATTTCTATTGTATTTTGTCGCGTCGTGCTGCTCGCGTCTGGTGTAGAATAGAACACATTATAATCAGTGATGTTGTCTACACTGGATGCTGTAAACTGATGCCTCGTTCTATTTATGATGTGCTAACACAAAGTTCAAATGATTTTCAACGGTCGCTTTGTTGCGTTCTGTTGCGGCGCGGACATGGTGTCAGCATAGTTTGTCAGTACAGTCAGTAACGTAGCAGACTGAAAAGTTAGTGTGTTTCTGCAGTCCAATAGATGGTTGTGCGGTGGTGGCTTGAGTCTGTTGAATGGTGATTTAACGCTAC
>NW_015646784.1:0-539 GCF_001515625.1 Sinocyclocheilus rhinocerous | reverse complement strand
TATTTTTCAAATAGAGCTATTCAAGTCATCTGGTGATTTTTTTTTCTCATATCGCAGTATATATCACAGAAAAACAAAATATCACAATGTGAATTTTTTTCAATATTGTGCAGCCCTACCGGACATAGTCACAAAAATGTAATTTTTCTCAATATTGTGCAGCCCTACCGGACATAGTCTTTGACAAAAATGTGATTTTCTCGTTTTTCTTGTTTTATTTGAGCATAAAAAGTTATCTTGTGGCTTTATAAAATTATGGTTGAACCATTGTTGTCACATTAACTATTTTAAAGATGTTCTTACTACCTTTCTGGGCCTTGAACGTGTCAGTTGCATTGTTGTCTATGTAGGCTCAGAAAGCTCTCAAATTTTATCAAAAATATCTTAATTTGTGTTCTGAAGATGAACGAAGGTCTTATGGGTTTGGAACGACATGAGGGTGAGTAATTAATGACAGCATTTTAATTTTTTGGTGAACTATCCCTTTAATAGGTGTGTAAATAATGTTCAGTTTCTTGCACAGACCGATCGTTTCACTT
>NW_015646783.1:685-914 GCF_001515625.1 Sinocyclocheilus rhinocerous | reverse complement strand
AATTCTTGGCCGAAGCCGAACAAAATAAAACACTGGGCCGAAGGCCGAATACCAAACACGGTTTTTCACATTTTTTCTCCCATGTAGGCCTATTTTGCCATTTTTTTTCACCATTGCATAAACTAAATAGCCAAAATGTGCTTTTTACTGGTTTGTCTTGCTTTTCAAAGAAAAAAATAAATTACAAAACAACAATTTAAAAATATTTAACACTGAACATTTTTAACAT
>NW_015646783.1:0-595 GCF_001515625.1 Sinocyclocheilus rhinocerous | reverse complement strand
ATTAATAAGTTAGTAAAATAATATTTTTTGGCCATTTTTGAGACTTGAATCAGGCATGTATTTTTTACTGTACAAATAAAGGCAGCCTTGCTGAGCAGAAAATAATTATTTTAAAACATTAGAATATATTTTGTTTTTATATTTATATAATTATTATTATAATTATTATTGTCTTACTTTTTTATTTTATTTTACATAACGACAGTAAAATTACAATCCTATCATTTATGAATGTTGATGGAGTTGTTGCTTTTTCTCGGCTTTTATTTTGGCAGAAACCCGCAGGAAGATCTCAGTGCTTCTACAACAGCATGCAAATTTATGATTCTTATTACGAATTTGGGAAGATGTTTGTCGCACGTATCACAATGTCATATAGTTATAAATCTCACTCATTACGAATTTGGGAAGATGTTTGTCGCACATATCACATTGTCACATGCCTTTAAAAAAATCACAAAAATGTTACTGAGCAACTGACGAGTAACACAGTTTTAGCGCAGATTTTCCTCGCGCTTTGGACTTACATACATAGAATACATGCAATTCGTGCGTGTATTAGAAAATATAACATTCTGCAGTTTATTTACTAATC
>NW_015646782.1:0-965 GCF_001515625.1 Sinocyclocheilus rhinocerous | reverse complement strand
ATGCAAATGTTTATTTTAAATTTGACTAATATTCTTTTTTTTTTTAATTCACTTCACAGGCGTGTTTGTGTGTGCTGTCTGTGTCACTCATAACACGTGCCTATATCGTGCACTATATCGAACATTTTTTTAATCTTTATCGAAGAGGGTGTACCGTCGATAAATATCGATACCGTTTTATTGCCCAGGCCTATGCTAAAGTAAGTGAGCCCTCTTATTGATTACTACACAAGAGAAAACTTAAGTACCTTTGCTCAAATGAACTCCAGAGTGGTGCACTGCCCCCCCTTAAGGAGGTTTGAACCCCAAAAGTTCTGCCATTGGCTTTGGAAATATAGTACAGTCAAGAGATATGTTCTACAGCACAGACGACACAGAGAGAAACGACAGAAAAGAAAAAAGGAAAAGAAAAAGAAAAACACAAACCTACTTAGAACAATAGAACTGGATAGAGAGACAACAATTTGAGATCACTGACATCCAAATCCAGGGGAAAAAAAGATTGTCTCTAAGATGTTTAGTAGGGCTGCACAATTAATCGAATTTCTAATCGCGATTACAATTACGGATGTCACAATTACATAATCGTTCAAAGCAGCAATTAATCGTTCAAAGTCCACTTATGTTATTCTGCATGCTTAAGATGCTTTTTTTCTTTGTACATGTTAACTTAAGGGTTTTTCCACTGTTTTAAAAAGGAGAAAATACTGTAGCAGGCAGAACAAGATCGCTGTTCACTATGCGTGAAATATAGAAAGAAAATCCTAATATTGAATTTTATATTAATGTGTTTCTGAGGGAAACTGGCTGTTTTCAGAAAGTGTGTTTTCTTTTCATCTTGCCTCCGTATAATGCATTTAAATTAGTGTTAATATGCGCAGCGCTGCTCTGTTTACAGCGGTAACCACAGAGTTACGTGCTTTCAGATGGAGCGGAATTTACTACACAGAGCCGTAGTTCACTGA
>NW_015646781.1:0-511 GCF_001515625.1 Sinocyclocheilus rhinocerous | reverse complement strand
ATGTCTTTACAAGAGAAGCAGCTGTGTGTTGATGCAGAAAAACTTTGTGCTGAACGCGATGTTTGTGCTTTAAAAGAGAAAGAGTTAGAGAATGATTTTGAAAAAGAAATCGCAACAACAGTTAGAGTTACGTAAAATTGAGTTACAATTTGAAAAGGAAAGAGAGGAAAGAGAGTTTCAGTTGCGGAAACTTGAGTTAGAGCTGAGTGTAAAAACCAATCAAACTCCTGTTCAAGTGTCCTCTGTTGAACCTGTGCCCGCTGCGCCTGTGTTTGATGTTTATAAAAACATTAGACTTGTGCCGCTGTTTTTGGAGAAGGAAGTAGAGAAGTATTTCCAGCATTTTGAACGCGTTGCAGAGTCATTGAAATGGCCAAAAGAATTTTGGACCTTATTATTGCAATGCGTGTTGGTAAGGAGAGCACAGGAGGTGTATTCCGCACTGACTACTGCGCAAAGTGCTGAATATGAGATTGTAAAGTCTGCTATATTGCATGCTTATGAATTGGCT
>NW_015646780.1:1224-1637 GCF_001515625.1 Sinocyclocheilus rhinocerous | reverse complement strand
AGAATAAAGTATAACAAAAATAATAATTTGCACGGTTTGATGTGAAATGAGCTAATTTAGATTAAATCACCATTGGTAGCGTGATTTGTAATGTTTTTTTCATCAGTTGGTCAGAACAAACGTGGCAGACTTGTTACTTACTTGTTCAGATGACAATATCCGGTGAAAATGCTTATTTGAGTCATATATTCCAAGACGTAGGCTAGAATCTGTGAGTGCAAAGTACAATATCCACAACGGTGCGGTGACTGACTGCCACACACACATACTCCTCAAAACATTAGATTCATCCGCGCTGGAGCCGTGCCGGCGCACAACCCACGCAATGAAGATAATTCCGCACACAGCTGCAATTGAAGGTTTTCAAACAGAGAAGGTGACAAAGAGGCAAAACTTACGGACTGCAGCTTTAA
>NW_015646780.1:0-1214 GCF_001515625.1 Sinocyclocheilus rhinocerous | reverse complement strand
TATAATTTGGTGGAATACTTGATTGTTTTTTCTGAATTGTTTAATGTGACTTTACTTGTTTAAACCACTTTTCGTGTGCAGTTATGCTCAGGAATGTTGTTTCAAGTTGTTGTTTACTGATATAGTGCATCAACAATTAAATACATTTCACCTGGAAAAAATACCCTTCAGTGTGTGCATTAATAATAAATAAATGATTAGTGTGTTCACTTTACATTAAGGTTCACTTTCACAGGTTATTAACTTTTATAACTCATTAATAAATGTTTCACAGGTGTTCACTTTACATTAATGTTCACTTTCACGGGTTATTAACATTTATAACTCATTAATAAATGGTTCGCAGTTGTTCTCTTTATATTACGCTTCACTTTCACAGGTTATTAACATTTATAACTCATTAATAAATGGTTCACAGGTGTTCACTTTACATTAAGGTTCACTTTCACAGGTTATTAATGTTTATAACTCATTAATAAATGGTTCACAGGTGTCCACTTTACATTAAGGTTAACTTTCACAGGTTATTGACGTTTATAACTCATTAATAAATGGTTCACATGTGTCCACTTTACATTAAGGTTCACTTTCACAGGTTATTAATGTTTATAACTCATTCATAAATTATTTACATTAAGGTTCAGAGGTAACTAATATTGGAATAAAAATTTTCATTATTGATATTTCATCAAGCCATGGTTGTGCTTTTATGATTTTTTCCGCCCCAAAATAAAGTAATGATCTTGATAGGTTTTGTTTATCAGTTTCTAATTATTGCTGTGGATAGGCATAATTAACTTTTGCAGTGTATCATGGGTAAGGTACAGAGTAGATTCTGGTAAGAAACATTGTGCAAAAAGTGACATGACTCATGAGATATAAATGAGAGAACCATAAATACAACACCCTTCAGATTCGCTATAAAAGTCTATTTTTTGCTGCATCATGAAATAAATCAGGAATCTAGTTTTGAATGAAACAAGTATTAATAAATAAATTTATTAAGCATTTATACCATGTGAGTTAAAATGGCTCACTATTTGGCAGGCATTGCATTAAAATCACCCCTTTTATTCATGCATTTATAACTGCTTATCAATAATTTATAATGCATTTGTAAATTAGTTACTTTTCTCCACATTTGTTTCTGTGATTCAGCATGAACTCTAGTGCATAAAGCTACTGATAGCTTAGATCTTTATCTTATCTTTTAC
>NW_015646779.1:792-1008 GCF_001515625.1 Sinocyclocheilus rhinocerous | reverse complement strand
ATTATGTCCCCACTGGATGCAACAAATGCCTCGTTTATAATGTTATGTTTTTGTCTCGTCGCTCCGGCCGGGACACTGCATCACAATATGGCAAGGGGCGTAACATTTCCGTCACACGCTTGAGGTATTCGGCCAATCACAACACACTGGATAGCTGGCCAATCACAGCACACCTCGCTTTTCAGACCGATGAGCTTTGTAAAAATCGATGCGTTT
>NW_015646779.1:0-631 GCF_001515625.1 Sinocyclocheilus rhinocerous | reverse complement strand
TTACTATTGTTCAGTAGAATGTACGTAATAGGCTACTACTACTACTAAAATTATTAACCCTCTGGGGTCTGAGGGTGTTTTGGGGCCCTGGAGAAGTTTTGACATGCCCTGACATTTGTGTTTTTTTCAGTATCTTAAAAAAATATTAATGGCTAAAGTCTGATAACACTGTAATCAGCGCAACTGGGCTACAATAATATGTGAGCAGCATGAAAGTACATGTTTGTGTTTTTGAGAAAACAATGTTTATGCGTGGTTAGTGAAAAACAAAAAATTTTACGTCACTGAAATAAGGCCATAAAACACGTACAGAATATTTGTTCACAAGACTTTTGCGAACTGGATGTGGTAGACTAGAGTTTTTGCTACAAAATGATGTGAAAATTATCCTGTTCACTCCTTCACAGAAAACAATATATTGATTTAACATTTGTAAACGATGTTTTGTGGTTCCGGTTTCAGCACAAAATAAACATGACTAAACATCCGAAGGTAAGTTAAAAGAAAGAGTACAACTTTACAATCCGTATCCTGTCTCATGTAATCGCTCAATCTGTGTTTCCCTTTCATGGAACTTTGAACTGCATCCTCTAGGGGTCGCTATGGGGGAACACCTTCAGTGTGACCGGTG
>NW_015646778.1:0-487 GCF_001515625.1 Sinocyclocheilus rhinocerous | reverse complement strand
ACTCAATATGCTCCTCTACATTATTAATATACATAACTAATATGTGCCGGTGAGCCCAGAATAAATGCAACACGCACAGTTAAGCGGTTTTCCATATAGAATAAACTGTCTACAGCTCTTTTATATCATTGTCTTTGTCCATTAAGCTACATTACGTGTTTTATTTATAATGATTTTCTATAGGAGGAAAATGTTTAACGTGCAATTTAACGCATTGCGTTCTGGGCTCATCTGCTTGCCTGTACGGAGTTGACTTTTAAAATCACTTAATGCATTTCAAAATGCACGTTCATATTTGTTGGTCTGTATATACTTTGAGTCAACAACAAGACATATAGGCTACTGTATTGTCTTTATCATAGTCCGTTATTATACAACATTAAGCGTTTTGCTGTATGGGAGGACAAGTGAAAGTTTACGCATTGTGTTCATAGCCATCTGTTTGCATTGTAGTACATTAAATAATAACTATATATCGAATTTGATC
>NW_015646777.1:0-857 GCF_001515625.1 Sinocyclocheilus rhinocerous | reverse complement strand
TGTCCTATTGCCAACAGGTGGCGCTATGATTATAACTGAATATTGACCTTTAGATGTCTTCAGGCCATGACTCTTTCCAAATATGTAAAGTTTGGTGCAGATCGGACATTGCATGTTTAAGTTAGTGTAAAACAAGCCATTTCCTCTTGCCAGCAGGTGGCGCTATGATTATAATGGAATATTGGCCTTCAGATGTGTTCAGTCCAGGACTTTTATTGAACATGTGTAGTTTGGGGAAGATCGGACATTTTATGCCTGAGTTACAACAACTTCTATTCCCATGGCGAGACATCGAAATTTGTCACGGCGCCATGGACACGTCCTTTAACGAAAACTCAAGATCTTCGTAATTTAACATCACAAAGGCCTTTAGATTATACTGAATAACTTTGGTGTTCATCTGAATTATTCTCTAGGAGGAGTTCGTTAAAATACAACGTCTGAAAATGACAAAAATGACACAAAATTTGCAGAGAAAATTAAAAATAACTGACTTCCTGTTGGGATTCGGATTTCGTACCAAAGACTTTTTTGTAGGTATTGGTGTGTTACATGTGTGTACCGATTTTCGTACATGTACGTGAAACGTAGCTCGAGGCGCACTCCGTTAAAAGTGTATAGGTGGCGCTGTAGCGCGAGGCGCCCTCCGTTGAAAGTGTATAGGTGGCGCTGTCGAGCCATTTTGCCACACCCACTTCTGAAACCCATATCAGATGTAAATTTTCGCCACTTCTGAGGCGTGTGCAAAGTTTTGTGACTTTTCGAGCATGTTTCGGCCCTCAAAAATGCGATTGATCTTAGAGAAGAAGAATAAATATAATTAAAGCTGCAAGCAGCGATGAAAGGGCCCTCGCACC
>NW_015646776.1:0-475 GCF_001515625.1 Sinocyclocheilus rhinocerous | reverse complement strand
CTACAACGGCGTGAATCTGCTGCTACGAGTCTCAAACACTGTTTTACGCTTGCAAATGACAATTTTCACGCTCTCTCCCTTTTGCACCACCTATCTGTGTGAAAAATGGTGCAAAAGTGATTTGTGCATCTGTAGAGGCAACGGCGGGCACTGTTCAGAGAGCAGAGAATTTCGGCCAATCAGAAGAGCTCATTTGGGCGCCTGAAACACGCCCCCTAGTTTTAGCCACAACCCCGAAAAATCGCGAGCTGCGAGCATCTTGACAGCGACAAGTATCAAAAAAGGTACGTGGGTATTTTTTCTTTCTGAAATCATTTGTTTATAGCTTAAATATAGCTACGTTGGTAAACAGTGTTTCTTAGTTAGGTTAACAAATCTTATTTCTCGAAAGGTAAGCTAACGTTAGCCTACCTGCACTGTTAAGTTTGCCATTCAATCGTCTCGTATTAAATTACACTGTCTAATATAACGATTT
>NW_015646775.1:0-3032 GCF_001515625.1 Sinocyclocheilus rhinocerous | reverse complement strand
CTGTCCAGTGTGTGTGTGTGTGTGTGTGTGTGTGTCACTCTGTCCTGTGGTGTTCATCACTGCAAGCTCCTCGTCTCAGAATAAAATCATCCACAGCGATTTCTCCATGTTTCCCTCGCCGTCTCTCTGCCTTCAGCACAATCTGATACAGAACAGCATCAATCACACTAGAATCAACACGCACATGCTCAATAATCACAAACAGCAGGATGGATACAGATATCAGTCTGGACTGTGAATGCTAGTTACAGAGCTTTGGTTTTGATGTAATAAACCACATAATCAGAAGTCAGTCCCTCCAGTTTTTCACATTTCAGATCACAGAACATACGCAAAACCAACGAAATGCTGCATTTTTTGTGATCCTGCATAATGCATCATTTAATCGTGAAATAATCGCAAAAAGAAACACAGATTAATGCACTGTTTTATTCATTCAGTGTTTTATTTTATATTTGTTTATTTAATTTCTGTAGTAGTTATACCTGAATACTAAATCAGATTTTGGTGAGACAAAAATGAACAAGCTTTATGCATATTGTTTTTTCTGTCATGTATGACTGCTGTACATCCAATGTCATACATAATATGGTAAATGTGGTTTCATAATTAAGAATTAAAAAATACTTTTGGAAATTACAGCCACAAAAGCAGTCATTTTTATCACAAAAATTCCAAAAAACCAAATAAAAATAGATTTATGAAATCTTGGCTGGACTGAAAGTTTAGCAATTAAAGTTCAGTGTTCAAGGAATAATTTGCATCTTATGCTTCTTATTTTTAATAACAAAAATAAATCTTGTTTGAAGTTGTGTCAGAATTTCATGAGACAAAAATAAACAAGCTTTATGTATGATGACTACTGTACATCTAATTACATAAATAATATGGTAAATGTGGGATCCTAATTATAAAAGAAACATTGCAAATTCTGCGCAAATATCTGGAAATTATCACCACAAAATCATTTGATTGCATTTTGATCACAGAAATTGCAAAAAGAAAAAAAAAATGTTTTTTTATATGTTTTTATATATATATGAGCTTACATCAAGCAGGCCCCGCCCCCAAAGGGTGATCTGGGCGTGTCTCCAGTCATGTCCTCCAGTCCTGGTCCAGATGGATGGGTTGTGACTCCACCCCTTCCTGACAAACACCTGCAGAGAGCCGATGTGGTTTCCATGGAGACGGTGTCTAAATGACAGGCAGAGGTCGCCGCCCTGCCATGCCTTTGTGGGCGGGGCCAGTGACACAGTAAGCCGCGCCCCTTTGACACTGCGTCTGTTCGTAGCCTCGGGTACTGATAGGTACCGCCCACCTGAGAGTGATTGACAGGTTAGAACAGTATTAGTAGTTCATAGAAGTTTCTTTGAAAGATGATCGGTGTAATTCTGATGTGTTTTACCAGCGGGATCATCTTTGATTTCCCATTTCAGATCTCCTTCTGAGTCCGTCATCCAAACACACAAACCCTCATCAAACGAGCAGCTCAAAATCTCCTTTAGCTGTTAAAACATCTTGTGTGTGAAATGCACGTCTATGGTTGCAGTGTATGTATGCGTGCGCCTTTCCAGTATGGACGTGTGTATGTGTGTGTAGGACTGTAGGAAATGGAGGCCTTTATCATTCCCTGTGCAGGCTTACCTCCCCGTCTCTAAGCAACGGTTGCCAAGCAGCCCGTATAGCTGGAGCAGAACGAGAGAATGAAGAGAATGAGCACGAGAGAAAGTCTGTTTAGCTGAAGGACATCCTACACACACACACACACACACACACGTCAGGAAGGTCCTCGCCGTCTCGTTTCGTCTGTTTTGCGTTTAAAGGCTGATCTGTACCTGGATCGTCTTGTGCAAGCTCCTCTGTGTTTCCCAGCTCAACATCGAAGTCAAACAGGTTGTTCTCAAAACGTGGAACTAAAAGAGACAAACTGACCAATCAGAACTAATCTAATGAATGAACAGACACCCAATTACTGTATATTGTTAAATAACTGACTGCATGGAAATAATGTTAAACATCCACAATTTTAGAAGTCCATTTTCATGATTCTTTAACATTTCAGTAGATGAAATTTAGGCCTGTCTGTTGAATCATTTTAATGAATTGCTTCATAACTTTCATCAGGCTTTTTATAGTTAATTAACTAAAACAAATATATACACAGTGCCCTCCATAAGTATTGGGACAGTAAAGACAAACTTGCTCTGTTTGCTGTGGAGTCAAGAAGCATGCAAATATGATTAAAAGATGAATATGAGACAAAACTACAGAATGTCAGATTTTAATATTAGCTGTTTCAACACACACCAGCGAAGAAGATCAGCACTTTTAGAGTTCATCTGATGTGAGCACAAGTATCGGCACAGTTGCCTCACAGGTCTCTCTAAGTGATCAGCTGTGTCCTGTTACATTAATTCTTCAGATATTAAAAGCAGGGAATGTGTCGTATCTGTTATATCCATTGCTTCTGCATTCTGAGCACACACAAACCAGGATGAAGACGAGGGAGCTGACTTTGAGAGAAAAGCAAGCAATTTGGATGCTAAAAGAATTAGAGCTATAGCAAAAACAAAGGGTGACAGCAGCAGAATGAATTTAGAAGGGTACAAAACCATCTTGGCTACCAGTATTCAAGAAAATGCCCCCAGACTCATCAGAAAGCGCTTCGTAACGCATCAGAACAATGACCCAAAACACTCTGCCAGTTCAGTCGAGGAGTTTATCAGGGCAAAGAAATGGAAAGTCAATCTCCAGATTTAAATCTGACTGAACATGAATTTCACCGGCTGAAGAGGAGACTAAAGGCAGAAACTCCCCAAAACAAGCAACAGCTGGAATTGGCTGCATTAAAGGCTGGGAAAAGCATTTCAAAGGATGACACCAAGTGATGTCTATGGGTCGCAGACTCACTGCTGTGATTGCATGCAAGGGATCTGCAACTAAATAATAGCTTTTAATCTTTTACTTCTGCCTTAAGTTCAACTGTGCCAATACTTATGCTCACATCAGACTCTAAAAGTGCTGTCCTTTTT
>NW_015646774.1:366-509 GCF_001515625.1 Sinocyclocheilus rhinocerous | reverse complement strand
TTTTACTTACTTGTTTATGACATATCCGACCGAACTACAAACTTTTCAGTGATGTCTGTGAGGAAGGTATATTCACTCGAGAAGCTCGCGCATCTGCGCGGCCACGCGCTCAATCCACTCAGCGTGCTTTGCTTATCAACTCC
>NW_015646774.1:0-236 GCF_001515625.1 Sinocyclocheilus rhinocerous | reverse complement strand
CTAATAACTCCATTCTGCTGTCTGTTGTTCTGTTGTCGGTGTTTCATTGTCTGAATATGACACTTATCACATGCTGTGTGGTATCTGCGTTTGGTATCGAGGCATTTTAACGAGTACGAGTACAGGAGCTCAGTATCGGACCCGATACCGATACCAGTATCGGTATATCCCTACTCTTTAGTTTAGTTTTAAAATGAAAACACAGTTAAAATACTTTGTGTTTTATAATGTTTGCT
>NW_015646773.1:374-517 GCF_001515625.1 Sinocyclocheilus rhinocerous | reverse complement strand
CTAACTAGCACGTTATTAGGAAAGGCGATTTGCAAAAATTCATAAGAGAACCTTACACTTCTTCTGTAGGTGAGGCTGGATCACGAATGATTTTCTCGTGAACATAAACGCATTTAGGCAGATCGGGGGCGCATTCCCTTCAG
>NW_015646773.1:0-262 GCF_001515625.1 Sinocyclocheilus rhinocerous | reverse complement strand
TACATCCAACAACAGAACACCTCAATCACTTAGGAGTCATTCTTGTCTACTCCTTCTCTGGTGTCGAAACAGTGGCGGACTGATGACAGCTCACTCAGGGCGGGCCTAAGGTAAATCGCTAGTGTCAATCAAAAATCGTGGGAGGGGCCTGGGTCTGTGTGACATCACACAGCCAAGAAGCTGAGAACGGCTTTATTTGAGAAAGGGGATATTATTTATAGGTAGGGCTGCACGATAAATCGCATGCGATATTTAACGCGCA
>NW_015646772.1:0-1091 GCF_001515625.1 Sinocyclocheilus rhinocerous | reverse complement strand
TCTGCAGAGGATTCTGCCAACAGACATACTGCAATATGTTTTTAATTTCCAGTACATATGATCATTTGTGCTTGACCACATCTTTATGCTGACTATTTGCATTTAGTTAAAGTGACCTGGTTAAAGATCTGGACTAGTAACTGAAAGGTTCATTCACAAACTCGGAATCGTTTCTATTGATCAACTATAGTTTCTATTAAAATTAAGAGTATTGACAGTAAGCATGTATATACATAATTGGTAACACTTTATAATAACTTTTATTAATAAATCATTAACAAACATGACATAATGTTTAACTAATCATTTCTTAATATATATTCACATATCTAGAAATATGAGATAATGTGCTTGTTAATGTTAACTAATGAACTTATTAAACATTACCAAATGATTGACAGATCATTATTTAATGTAAATTGAAATGCTTACAATTAAATGCCTTTTAAAAATCTACAAATGATTTGAACAGAAATTACACAATGACTACAAATTTATTTGTTAATGTACTGTTGAATGCTTACAAGTGTCATTAAACTTCAGTTCACATATTAGCTAATACTCATTTCTACATTTACAAATGTTGTGAAAATATAGCTTAATTATTAACTTTAAGCACTTCACAAACTATTCATGTTAATATATTCATTAACTCATAATCACAGTCTGTAAAGGTCATATATTTGGTCTTTGTTTGTTGTGTAGACTTCTATTATTTGCACATCTTAAATCATTTATTAATTATTTGTTAATGTTTTTGCAGTACCCAATCCACCTAAAGTGGAAACTATTCATCAATTGTAAATGTTTATAAACATTTACTAATCATTAGTACCTTCATGAGCAGTCATTTTGATGGCAAAAAGTGTCCAAAATAACCGGAATTTACCATATTTTCACATCTTTACAAATCATTTATTAATCATTTGTTCATGTTTTTGCAGTACCCGATCTGAAGTTGAGACTATTCATCATTTGTAAATGTTAAAAAATTTTTTAGTATCTTTATTGGCACTGGACCTTTAGCTACTGTAACAAAAGTTTGAGTAAAGGGTGGTTAGTTAAGTTTAGCTAAATGTTTGGTAAAGACA
>NW_015646771.1:435-525 GCF_001515625.1 Sinocyclocheilus rhinocerous | reverse complement strand
AAGGCGTATTTTTAAGTTTCCGCTGTTCTTAAAAAAAATGCAAGTAATCACTCTGGCGCCTGCAGAGCGTGCAGAGCGCGCTTTAGCTTC
>NW_015646771.1:0-245 GCF_001515625.1 Sinocyclocheilus rhinocerous | reverse complement strand
ATAATGCTCAACTCACTGTCTGCCGCTGCCGCTTGGTCGTTCCTTTAAAAAACAAAAACTTGAATTTAACTAACATAAAATGTTCCAAACATATTTCTAAATTAACTTAATAAAGAAACAAAAAGAAATATGACCACTTTGCCATTAAAAACCAAAACTGAACTATTTTAATAGCTATGTAATGGGGAAGAGAGAGAGATAAAAGACACGGGATCCAGTCGGACTCGGGCCGAGAATGCTCATGA
>NW_015646770.1:632-867 GCF_001515625.1 Sinocyclocheilus rhinocerous | reverse complement strand
ATAATATGGTAATAAAATATATGACAGCATAGTAACATGTTACTGGAGCAAATCATACATTTAATCAAGTATTCATCATTTATTTAAGTTTAATGAACTTATAAAACACATTTTAAACGAAAATTTTAGTTTTTCACTATACGCATAAACGTTATTTTCGCAAACATGTACATTCACGCTGCTCACATATTATTATAGCTCAGCTCGTGTTGAATACAGTATAATCAGACTTTAG
>NW_015646770.1:0-463 GCF_001515625.1 Sinocyclocheilus rhinocerous | reverse complement strand
TTACTTTTTTTTTTTTTAGAGTGCTAAGATGTTCAAATATGAATGAAATTTCCCCAAAAAATATATAAACAAAAAAAGTTTAAGTTGAAATATAGGGTAAACTTACCTATTAAACTCACATACCCATTAAGCACACTTCCATATTCGAGCTCAGATTATAAAAAGAAAAATGATGTATTATCATACTTGATATCTTAACCAATTGATGTGTTTGTTACTACATACCTCCTGTAATTTCAAATCAATCAGATCATTGCACACTGAGATATGTGTATCCATTTTGAAAGCTGTCTGAAAACTTTCACCAAAAGAGGCCCCCTTAAGCGTGCATTTTTTAGATATTTAAGCCTTTATTTTGGGTAAGTTTCACTACTTATTGTAAAATTAAGAGATTCGTGTTTAGACTTTTGCATATTACAACCTGGAACTTGGAAGTGGGAAATAATTACAGTTAGATCCAAAA
>NW_015646769.1:340-1271 GCF_001515625.1 Sinocyclocheilus rhinocerous | reverse complement strand
GCTGGCCGTATTTCGAGCACTGAAATACTTTCTCCCAGACCTGAGCGATTGCCATGTGTTGGTGCGCACCGACAACACATTGGTGGTTTCTTATATCAACCACCAGGGAGGTCTGCGTTCGCGACCCTTGTACAAGCTGGAACACCGGAGTTCTGCGTTCGCGCCCCTTGTACAAGCTGGCGCACCAGATCCTTGTGTGGGCCCAAGAGAAGCTCCTTTCTCTAAGAGCCATTTACATCCCTGGGCATCTCAATATGGGAGGAGACGACCTGTCGAGGCAGGGGCCGAGGCCCGGGGAATGGATGCTTCACCCCGAGGTGGTGAAGCAGATATGGAGAGTCTTTGGCCAGGCTCAGGTGGACCTCTTTGCGACTCAGGAGACATCGCAATGTCCCCTCTGGTACTCTCTGACTCGTCCAGCTCCACTGGGGCTGGATGCCATGGTACATGGCAGAGGCTTCGTCTGTACGCTTTTCCCCCCGATCGTTCTGCTCCCGGGAGTTCTGGAGAGAGTGCGCCGGGACGGGGTCCGTCTGCTACTAGTAGCCCCGTTCTGGCTGGGCCGATTATGGTTCTCGGACCTGATTTCCCTTCTCGACGGCTCTCCATGGGAGATGCCCGTCAGGAGGGATCTCCTCTCACAGGCGGGGGGTACCATATTTCCCCCCCGCCTGGAGCTGTGGAAGCTGTGGGTGTGGCCTCTGAGGGGGCACAACTCGTAGCTTCCAGTCTCTCAACTGAGGTTGTTGAGACTATCTTCCAATCCAGATCTCTCTCTACAAGGAAATTGTATGCCCTAAAGTGGAAACTCTTCACTTCCTGGTGTAGAGATCGCCAGCTTGACCCAGTTAACTGCCCGGTCGGTTCAGTGCTAGAGTTCTTGCAGGCTAGATTCTCTGCAGGGTTGACCCACTCCACCCTGAAGGTGTAC
>NW_015646769.1:0-209 GCF_001515625.1 Sinocyclocheilus rhinocerous | reverse complement strand
CACGTATGACCTCGTGTTCCACCATGGGACCTGGCCGTGGTCCTGGAGGCTCTCTGTAAACCTCCGTTCGAACCTATTGAGGAGGTTTCAGATCGAGTTCTGACACTTAAGACTGTCTTCTTGTTAGCCATCACTTCACTAAAGAGAGTCGGAGATCTGCAGGTCTTGTCAGTGGCCCCCTCCTTCCTAGACTTTGCGCCCGGCTTGGC
>NW_015646768.1:0-519 GCF_001515625.1 Sinocyclocheilus rhinocerous | reverse complement strand
AGCAGTGGCATTAGCAGCAGCAGCAAGCAGTTTTCCTAGTTCATTTATGTGAGAATACAACGTCAAGTGTCGTGGATTTTAGAACAGTAAAGTGAATTGGGGATTACCTTATTTACCCGAAATCTCCAATGCTTTTGATATCTTCTGTGGGCATTCCCCGAAATCTCCAATGCTTTTAATATCTTCTGTGGGCATTCATTTCTACATTAACCGCGAACGGATCGCTTCAGATGCACATCACTAGTGGGGTTGGTTTGCAGTTGGTGTTTCACAGTTGTTCACAGTTTTAAGTCAAGGTGAACCCGTATAACTGTCTTTCATAAACGTCATACTGTCAACAGCCTTACCTATTTTAATGAGCAACAGAAAATAATATACCCGATCATACATGTACTCGTGCCGCATTGCAATGCACTTAGTCAGAAGAGGGAGCGCTCATTCTTAAAGGGGACACATCTCTATTTCACTAGTTAACTTGGTTCAGCGATAGTGAAGAGTTTATTATAAAAGTCATGTTTA
>NW_015646767.1:0-994 GCF_001515625.1 Sinocyclocheilus rhinocerous | reverse complement strand
ATAATGCCAAGTTCACACACACACTCCGTTTGCAGTGCGTATGCGTATTTTTTTCGCACTCATGTTGACGGATTAATAAAGGCTTAACTGGGGATCAGCCTTCCTGCCTGGGCTTAACTGGGGATCAGGAGCCCTTCCTGGGCTTAACTGGGGATCCGGGAAGCGCTTACGAGGTGCTGGAACGGGAGGGAGCTCTGGAGGAGCAGGCACAGCAAGGCGCTTTCGAGGAGCGGGCACTGGAGCGTACTTAGGGGCCGGAGCCGACACTGGAGCGAGCTCTGGGCGAGAGTGAGCCACGACCGACGGGCTTGACTTTGGAGTGGCCACAGAAACGGCCGGTGGGCTTGCCACAGGAACTTCGGGATCGGAGGCTCTCCAGACACCGGGTGACTGCCTCCTTCCAGTCGAGGTTAGTGGTGTCTGGGAGCTCCGTGAAGCGATGGTAAGTAATCCCGATCCGGAACAGCATCACGAGGGTAGCTGACAGGGTCGGGGCTCTCCTGAGCCACGGCAATGAACATCGCTCATTCCTCCATAATCTCGGGGGGGGAAACAAACGGAAAACAAAAACACTTTGAAAAACCTGAATATAAACACGTGGAGAAGAGGCGCCGCTCACTTTCAGTTTGGGTCTGCTGTTCTGTCACGGTCACTCGGGGAGGAGGGAACGAGGAGACGCAGGAGAATACTTCAACATGGAATTTAATGGAATCAGCAACGGGGAAAACACAGGAACTCACAGAAGACATTTAACAGCAGACGGGAAACACTGGGAAACACAGGGTTTAAATGAACAGACACCAATGGGACACACCTGGGAGCAAATGAACTAATTAATCAAACACAGCTGGACACAAATGAAACCAATGAGGATAGGACACAGGAAGAACCAAATAAGGGCAAACAGGAACATACACGTGACAACCCTCTTGTTGCGTGTAGTTACTGTGTAATGCCGAGTTCACACTGCACGATTTTTAAACTCGTCGGATCG
>NW_015646766.1:0-496 GCF_001515625.1 Sinocyclocheilus rhinocerous | reverse complement strand
TTATTGAAAGAAAAATTGGACGTTTCATATAATAATAAAATAAATGATTACACGATTATGGTTTCCGGTCTGAAAAAACCTACATGTGATTTGGCATTTCTTTATATTTACAAGTTTACTAATGCTGCTCAAATATGCCATTAATGTACTGACACAAAAATATATAGTGTATTTTATACAAATATAACTGATGTAAATGACAAAAACAAAGTTTAAGGCTGATGTCTCTATTCATTTTCACAGAAGCAAAGCAGCAGATGTTATAAATAAAAACAGTTAACAATATTATTGAATAGAATATATTGAAACCGTTATTGCACGACATTTTATAGGCTACACAGACAAAACAGTTTTTTTTTCTATTTTACGTATTAGTAGTAAATCAAGACTTCGCAAGTTCTCTTGTAAAATAAAATAAATTAAAAAACAATATGGAATAAAATGTGTAGGCTACTGAAAGCGAGTAAAGAACTCTCAACATTAGGCTACTAAAAAG
>NW_015646765.1:0-1034 GCF_001515625.1 Sinocyclocheilus rhinocerous | reverse complement strand
AGTAACTTGCTAATCATGCTAGTGACATGCTAGTCACTTGCTAATAATGCTAACAACATGCTAGTCACTTGTTAATCATGCTAACATCATGCTAGTCACATGTTAATCATGCTAGCGACATGCTAGTCACTTGCTTATCATGCTAGCGACATGCTAGTAACTTGCTAATCATGCTAACGACATGCTAGTAACTTGCTAATCATGCTAGCGACATGCTAGTCACTTGATAATGATGCTAGCAACATGCTAGTCACTTGCTAATCATGCTAGAATCATGCTAACGACATGCTAGTAACTTGCTAATCATGCTAACGACATGCTAGTCTCATGCTAATGATGCTAACAACATGCTAGTCACTTGGTAATCATGCTAACGACATGCTAGTCACATGTTAATCATGCTAGCGACATGCTAGTAACTTGCTAATCATGCTAGCGACATGCTAGTCACTTGCTAATGATGCTAGCAACATGCTAGTCACTTGCTAATCATGCTAGAAACATGCAAGCAACAACTTAGTAACCACACTGGGTACCCCAGCAACACCCTAGCAACCACCCCGAGTACCTTAGCAACCACATAGCAACACCTTAGCAACCAGCCCGGGTACCCTAGCAACAACCTAGCAACCACCCCGAGTACCTTAGCAACCGCATAGCAACATCTTAGCAACTGCCCGGGGTACCCTAGCAACCACATAGCAACACCTTGGCAACCCCCCCGAGTACCCTAGCAACACCTTAGCAGCCACCCCGGGTACCCAAGCAAGACCTTAGCAACCACCCCGGGTACCTTAGCAACCTCATAGCAACACCTTAGCAACCACCCCGCGTACCCTAGCAACCGCATAGCAACACCCTAGCAACCATCCCGAGTACTCTAGCAACTGCTCTAGTAAAAATTTCTGACTGCTACTCCTCCTAGAGCTTTAACTCTACAGACTCCAAACTCAGCCCAGCTCTTCATACTCATCTGACCGAGTGTGCTGTATCTTTTCTAACTGATCGGACTTACGGTTTTCATAAAAATGAAA
>NW_015646764.1:318-625 GCF_001515625.1 Sinocyclocheilus rhinocerous | reverse complement strand
TTCTACCGGGGGCATCCTCTCATAGCCGCTTTCGCGCATCGCCTCCATGTTCGCGTAACTCGCACGCTGAAATCGACGGACGCGTGAAGAAAACGGCCTCTCCCATTCCTTCTTGATCTCAGCATGTAGATCAGGGAGGAAAGCAAGGCTCACCTGGGCTGGAGGGTTATGGCCAGACAGATAACGCTCATCGAGACGACCTCGCGGCGTTACCTCCTCAGCCCGCTTCCACGGCAAATCGAGCCTTGCCGTGGCGCGTTCCATAACCTCTACAGCTCATCATACGTAGGGCAGGAGGATTGAGTAG
>NW_015646764.1:0-251 GCF_001515625.1 Sinocyclocheilus rhinocerous | reverse complement strand
TTCCTGCTCTTTCTGGGCTGGGCCCAGCAGAGCACTGGCCCCCGGATCAGATGATGTCAGGGACAAAACCTCATCGTCCGGCGGCCGTCTCTCGTCCGCCGCTGACGAGCGCAAGAGGGAAAACCCCCCTTCGAGCTCCTCGGCCAGATCCACCTGCGATCCCCACGAGCTCATTCTCCTCCATGCTTCAGCAGCGGCTGGTCCTAAACCGCGGGGAGCAGATGGCTGCCCCTCTTTACTCGAAAAGAGGG
>NW_015646763.1:543-1003 GCF_001515625.1 Sinocyclocheilus rhinocerous | reverse complement strand
ATCTTTCACCTGCACTCCGTGTGGAAAGAGTTTGACAAGCAAAACAAGTCTTGAGTGTCACATGATAGTTCATACTGGAGAGAAATGTGGGAAGAGTTTCATACAATCAGCAAACCTTAATGATCACATGAACAGCCACACTGGAGAAAAGCTGCATGCATGTGATCAATGTGGTAAAATGTTTATATGGGATTCAGTTCTGAAGAAACACTTGAAAGTTCATTCAAAGGAGAAGCCACCTTCATGTAATTTGTGTGGTAACAGTTTTGTGCGTCTACAGAATTTGAAAGTAGGTCAGAAAATACACACAGCTGTGGGAGAGTACATGTGCTTTGAGTGTGAAAAAACTTTTATTTCAGTTGAACATTTAAAACAGCACGAGAGGATTCACTCTGGAGAAAAACCTTATAAGTGTTCACACTGTGGCAAGAAATTCAGTCGGTCAACACATCTGAAAACA
>NW_015646763.1:0-196 GCF_001515625.1 Sinocyclocheilus rhinocerous | reverse complement strand
GAACGACTCGTTTGGACTACAACGCATATTTTCCGGGATTTGTGATATCATAAATATCGACGAATGGGACGAGACCTGGTTGAGCTGCAATAGAGAAAGCAATGAGTGTTATCACTATGTCGGATACACGATAGCTTTCCCAAGGCAGACAAACTTAGAGTAGTTACAATCATCCGGGTTTAAATCGCACTCAAAT
>NW_015646762.1:0-875 GCF_001515625.1 Sinocyclocheilus rhinocerous | reverse complement strand
ATGGATAATTGAACTCACCTGGAGGACATTTAAGGAGGAGAACAGAGGAAGGTCTTCGGCTGAGTGAACGTGATGGGCTTTTCGCACTCAGGGGAAGATGGGGACGCTTTGTGTTGCTCGAGACCATTAGGGTTTGTCCGGCAACGAAGATAGCTAGATAGATTGAATTTGTGTAGTTAGATAATGCTGGGGAGGGGCAACGAAGATAGTTAGATAAATGGATGGAATTTGTGTAGTTAGATAACGTTGGGGAGGGTTTAGGAGCGCTGACCATATGTTCCAAGAGCGTTTCAAAGAGACTGTATTGCGCAAAGAGGACTCATCAGTATTACAGATATTGTGATTCCCAAGGAGAAGTGTGCTGTGTACCAAAGACTAATTACTACCAGTGACGTTGTGATTACTTGCCATAACTGCGGGGACGAGAATAAAGCGAAGAAGAGCGCGTGCTTTCTTTGAAGATATCGATCCGGCACGGCTGATTCCTTTCCCTAGACCCCGGGGTGGGGTCTTGTGTCCTGGAAACGGGGAAGTGTTTTACATTTTAAGTCTCTTCACGTGTTGTGTGTATGTGTGAGTGTGTATGTTAGTTGTGCGTTTTAAAGTTTATATGAACATGATTACTCCGTCTCCGTGTACGGGACTGGGGAGGCGCTGATCTTTTCACCTGTTAAACTGATTGTTTGATCACGATTTCTAGTGTGCCGTGCGGGGCTGGGAATAACCACTAGAGTGCAGTGTAGTGCAGTGTTGAAGTTTCACTTGTGTAGCGCCATTTGTCCTAGTGTGGATGTACAGAGTGAAATGTTAGTTGAACTTATTTAAATGTATCTTTACATAACGGTTATATTTTTCTATGTACAATTGTCAAATAA
>NW_015646761.1:0-3281 GCF_001515625.1 Sinocyclocheilus rhinocerous | reverse complement strand
ATATGAATATAAGAGGTATTTGACATGAAACCCCAGTGATCAGGAAAGGTATCTGAAGTTATAACAGTATGAATGTAATCTGACACGAAACTCCTGCAATCAGGACAGGTATTTGAAGTTATAACAGTAATCTGACATGCAACCCCTGCAATCAGGACAGGTATCTGAAGTTACTGTATATGAATATTAAAGGTATTTGACACAAAACATCTGCGATCACAGACAGGCATTTGAAGTTATAGCAGTATGAATGTAATCTGACATGAAAGCCCAGCGATCAGGACAGGTATCTGAAGCAAATGGCTTTTCCCAAACAAACTGCGCATGATCTGTGACCTATGCAGATTCTCAAATAAGCCACGCCTGCCTGATGACGCAATATTGGTTACGCTGTTTTGAAACCCCTGGAAAAAAGTGCATCCCTTAAATGTTCTCTAATACAAACTGTTGCATTTCTTAATTAGAGTAATGAAATTAACATTTGACTTCTACTTTGCCAACAGCAAGAAGGCTTGCAAAAATAATGAAAGACAGATGAAGAGGAGATGGCCACAATGGAAGAATTTGGAAGACTATTAAAATCCAACAGGAAAAAGAATAACTGTTGCTTTTTTATTTGTAGGAATTAAAGATGACCAAATAAATTTAACAGCTGTGGTGGTGGTTAAGGCATATATCTCAAGCTACCTTTATATCTGGTATCCTACCATTCTATACAGTAATCAGCTTCATTATGGATGGGTTTGTTCCAAAGAAACAACAGAAATATTATAAAAAAAGAGTGAGAGTGTGACACACTTTCCTTACTGCTCTGCATATAGTGGCCTAACTAATGTGCTCTGCATCCCTGATGTTATATAGAAAACTACCATTTAAAAATGATACCGCTCAAATAAATATGCATGCGGATATGGCAAAAAAAATAAAAAAAAATAAATAATCATAATCCTCTCCCGATGTAAATGTAACTCCCTATGAATTAATGTAGCCTCCTCATCTACAGGATTAAAAAATGACATAAGGTATTTAGTCTTTTAAGTGTATTTTTCTTATTTTGCAAATGATCTGCCAATGGTGTAAGAAAAATAATATAGTTTCCATTTGCATTAATATTATTTTTCTTGTTTTAAGTAAAATGTACTTAATTTAGATTCCAAAATACTCACTAAGAAAAGACTTTTCCCTTTCGAGGGAACATCGAGCTGCATCCTCTAGGGGTCACTATGGGGAACGCCTTGGCGTGACCCGTGTCTGAAGCATACATTCAAAACTACAACATGTTGGCCGGCGACAGCCTATGACGTCACTACCGATGCGACCACAGTATAAAGGGGCGCCGGGAGAACACATCATCCTCTTCTTCGTCTTCAAGTGACTGTTTTGTTTGAATCGTGCATTCCAGTGGTAAGAACGATATTTTCTTCCCTTGGCATGGCGAGCACTAGTAAGATGTTTAAGAGGTGTGTGGATCCGTGTCCTCGCTATTTGACACCTGATGACACACATGATCTTTGCGTCTTTTGTTTGGACGAAGAGCACGCATGCGATGTCCTCGAGGGGGCAATCTGCTTCCACTGCAAGCGTTCTTCTATAAAAAAGCTCCTCTCTCATCTGTCTCTCTTTTCGAGAAAGGAGGGGCAGCCATCTGCTCCCCGTGGTTCAGGAACCGCCGCTGCCGAGGCACAGAGGAGAATGAGCTCGTGGGGATCGCAGGCGGATCTGGCCGATGAGTTAAAGAGGGGGCTTTCCCTCTCGTGCTCATTGGCCGCGGACGAGGGCGAGCTGCCTGGATGATGATGCAATTTCCCTGACATCATCTGATCCAGCGGCTAGTGCTCTGCTGGGTTCTGATCTGATCCAGCGGCTAGCTGCCTGCTGGGTGCTGCCCAGGAAGAGCAGGAGATGTCTGAGGAGGGCGAAGAAGTCGAGACTGAGCCCTCTCAATCCTCCTGCCCTGCTAGCTAGCTATCTCTCTGTGGGTGAGACATCCTCTCTCAAGGCTCCTTCCTTGCCAGCTAAGCCCCTTTAGCATACATCTCGATTAAATGGCATACGCAGCAGCAGGTCAGGCTGTCGCTTCGTTGCACACGATGGCAGTGCTTCAGGCGTACCAGGCTGATCTCTGATAAGGGTCAGGGCCTTTCCCCTGATGAGGTAGCTGAGCTGCACTGCACCACGGATCTTGCTCTCCGTGCTACGGAGCAGGCCGCCACTGCTATGGGCAGATCTATGGTGGCCATGGTGGTAACGGAGAGACATCTGTGGGTGAACCTGGCAGATATCGGGAAGAAAGAGAAGGGCTTTCTCCTCGATGCTCCGGTTTCGCCTTCCGAACTTTCGGTACCTCTGTCGAGACGTTTAGGGAGGTGAAGGTACGCTCAGCTGCCTTCAAAACCTTCATTCCACGAAGGTCCAGGTCTGAGCCTGAACCACGCAGGGGTCCTGGCCCGTCCGGTCTGAGGATCAGAGACGGGCACAGAAGGCTAGTGTCGCGACTCGTACCCCTCCCCCACCTGCGGGTGGGGCTAGGAGGAAGCGCAAGTCAAAGGGAGGTAGGCAAGCGTTCTCAACGCTCTCGTCCAGACCAGAGTAAGACCTGAAATACCTACTCACCTCCCTCGGGGGGTTTAACATCTCCCCTCATCTTCCCCTTCCTAATTCCCCATGTAACCACCACCAACTCCACCTGACCGAGGTTAGGTGGGAACCGACTGCACTTGCATTGCAGTCTCTCATGCTGGACCTATGATGCTTTTGGTTAGGTTCTATGTCTCATAGAAAGTACCCTACTGATGGTCCGGACCCGAGGCTTCTTCGGACTTCGCCTCCTGAGCTAAGCTCATGCGCGGGAACCATGGTGGGTGAGTACGATCCATTTTCAATTCAATTCAATTCAAGTTTATTTGTACAGCGCTTTTCACGATACAAATCATTGCAAAGCAACTTTACAGCAAATTTAGTTTCTACAATATTTAGTGGTAGCTTATCAGTGGTGACTGTCAGTCAATGTACATATGGCAGAAATGTACGGAAAAATAAATTAAAGACGTAATCAAACAGACGATGAACACTATTAACAGCAATTATTATATGATGCAATCAAACTAATAGCAAAATGTGGTAGTTCTGTATGTTGTTTCAGGGTTGGCATCATCTGAGGTCCTATGAGGGGTTGGCATCATCTCTTCTCAGGTGTTCTGGATCCAGACTGAAGCTTGTGTAAATCGACATTTTGACATCCCGTGGCAAAAACAGATAAACAAATAGAGACATAATTAGCG
>NW_015646760.1:0-585 GCF_001515625.1 Sinocyclocheilus rhinocerous | reverse complement strand
CGCGCGAGTATAAACGAGCATTACGAGACGGGCTGCGTGAGTGCGACAAATGTGAACGGCTCGACCGTGACGCGGGATTCGTGCCGCGTGGGGCAGACAGGAGCGAGTATGAGAAGCATTCAGAGACACAGGCTGTGTGTGCGCTCTTCTGAATTGGGAATAGCGAACATGCATCATAATGTGTGCGCTCTTCTGAATTGGGAATAGCCAACATGCATTATAAACTTATTTCAAATTAATCTGTTGGGGAGATAAAATGTGTAAGATAACGTTCACGTACTAACAAAAACATCTAAGAATGTATCTTTTATTCTTCAGTACTGAAAACAGAACCGATAAGGGATATCTTGATATGCGCTGTGTCGCAGCTCTTGCAAATGACCTTTTTTGTTCGTTGTCTGTCATTCGAAGCTTAAGTTACATACATTTTTCTTTAGTTTTAATTTGCCTAACTATCGATCTGACCCAGTAGACGCCATAATCCCACTCTGTCTCTCTCCCGCTTTCTGTTTTTTTTTATTTTTATTTTTATGGTGGGCATTTACGCAGTTGGCTAGAGCAGTGTTTCCCAACCGGGGTGCCGTC
>NW_015646759.1:0-871 GCF_001515625.1 Sinocyclocheilus rhinocerous | reverse complement strand
GAGATGCACCTGTACTTAATTTAGGTTAAACAACAAATCGATTTTGCAGTGCGATTGTGTCTTTAATAATTTCTGGACAATATTTTATTTTAATGCAACATCCACAATAATACATTTTTAGTAAAAAATTTAATTTGGAAAATTATGTCCTCCCAGTTCTGTTTTCACTGGAGAAAAACAATATGGGCTGAACGCAGATAAAACTTGACAGTGGATGCTCCCGCATCACATTAATGTATAAACTGCATTTATGACAAAGACCTGCACAGGTGCAGATATCATAACAATCTATCAATAAATGCGCACACATTGTCCTCTGCTTCTGATGCTAGCACTGCGGACTGAAGAGCACGCTGAATAATGCTGACCCCGGCAGGAACCAAAGCTTGCAACCATTTTCAAATGAGTTTTAAAGGGGACTGAAGCAATCTGTTTTCAAATGAGTTTTAAAGGGGTCTGAAGCAAACACGAAATTTGTGTACAGATTATGGAGCTAATCACAATTTTTAGGGGGGCTGAGCAGAAATGATGGCTGATGAGTGCTTGAAGGAGACTAAAGCCCCCTAAAAAGGGCCTAAAGACACCCCTGGAGCTGAGTCAGATAATATTCACAGCCTTTGGTGATTTTCTGATTCACTTTCATAACCTCCTGAGCTTTATGACATGCACATGTTATTGGTGTTTTGTGCTGATATGAAATGATTAGAGATGACTGTGTGCGCTCTCATGTTGGGTTAGACCAGAAATAAAGAGCCAGAGATGCCACTGGTTTGTTTATGTATGTCTTCTCTACCAACAAAACTAGTCACAAATGAACCCAAAGCACTGATCTCTGGGTATGACCAAGAAACACATATTTGAGAACAGAGTC
>NW_015646758.1:0-287 GCF_001515625.1 Sinocyclocheilus rhinocerous | reverse complement strand
TGATATTCTTAGCATTAAATGACTTGTCACAAGCTGATTGGTTCACGTTGCATACGCAGCATTCAAAATTGCTGGTTAGCATTCGCTTGAGCATTGAAGGGCTGTCAAACGATTAATCGTGATTAATCACATCCAAAATAAAAGTTTTGTTTGCATGATATATGAGTGTGTACGGTGTATATTTATTATGTATATATAAATACAAACACATGCATGTATGCATTTAAGAAAAATATGTTATTTTTATATATTAAATATATTTCTATATAATATAAAATATAATAATA
>NW_015646757.1:0-515 GCF_001515625.1 Sinocyclocheilus rhinocerous | reverse complement strand
CATTAAATTTTGTACATTTCTGGATCTGTAGATTGGGACAATATGCTATGTGAGCAATGGTAATTTAATACCAGGGATTTTGCTTTGTTTTACCTAAAGTTTACTCAGTTTATTATTCTAAATTGTATCATAAGTTAAAGAAAATGATCAGTACGTGAAACATCGGGTAAACTGTCCAGGTGTTGTCAGGTTGATGTTCTGTTTCTGTTCCGGGACTCTTATTTTGATGTTCTTTTCATCCTGTTGTATCTTGTTTCTAGTTTCCTTTGTTTATTTCCTGTGTCCTTTGTTTCCTTGGTTCCTAAATATGTTCTTATTTGTTTCCATAGTTGCCCCAGTCAACACGTGAGATCATGCGATGATCACAGTGACATCACACGATCCTCATACTGTGAGCCTCACGGTGTGAGTAGTATATGAGCTCATTGTGAGTTCAATCGATCCTCATGCTGTGATCCTCACGGTGTGACTAGTATATGAAATCATTGTGAGTTCACACGATCCTCATACTGTGA
>NW_015646756.1:333-516 GCF_001515625.1 Sinocyclocheilus rhinocerous | reverse complement strand
CCCGGGGTTGTCACATGTTGTTGCCGCTCCTCGAATCCGCCGGCCGTGCCGATCTCAAGCCCGCCCACCTCTGCTCACTCAAGCAGGCCTCCGCTCACTCTAGGCCTCAGGCCTCCCCTCACTTAAGGCCGCGGTGTGTGACGCTGTTTCGTTGTGAAAGCGAAACTACTTTGTTTGGCCTTC
>NW_015646756.1:0-309 GCF_001515625.1 Sinocyclocheilus rhinocerous | reverse complement strand
GAAACTACTTTGTTTGGTCTTCCAAAAGAGGACACGACTAGAAATCAGTGGTTAAGTTGTATTTACAACACTGTTCCAGAACAGTTTAACCCAAATATTCAGATGTGTCCAGCGCATTTTATGGAGGACTTCTACAATGCAGACTGTTCTGACTCACAGACTGTATGTTTTTTATATTTAAAGAATTTATCACTGACGATTCAAACGCGAGTTTTGAGCAGTGTAGAGTAGCACTTGTTGTTTATAATTTCTCCGATCACAAAGGCAGAAATGGTTTTATGTTTACGTGGCGCAATGCAACGCAACGCG
>NW_015646755.1:820-985 GCF_001515625.1 Sinocyclocheilus rhinocerous | reverse complement strand
AGTAACCGAATGCGACACGCAGTTTGAATGCTGAATGGAGGATGAAAGACAGACGCAGCGGAGAGAAGAGTTTACGTCAACTTGACTTAAAGGGGTCCTATTATGCTGTTTCACTTTTTGAATTTTAGTCAGTGTGTAGTGTGTATGTTTGGGCATAAAAAAGAT
>NW_015646755.1:0-720 GCF_001515625.1 Sinocyclocheilus rhinocerous | reverse complement strand
AAAAATCCCTTTTCAAGAACTACAATGAACGGCTCGTTTGGACTACAGCATTGTTTTCCGGGGTTTAGTGATGTCACAAAGCCCATTAGAATATCATTCAAATAAATCCCGTCTACGGAAATTCGAATGGTTGGGGGGTGGGGAGGGGCGAGGTCGTTGTTAGAATGCTTGGTTGAGTACATCAGACAAGACGATGACGAAGAAGAAGTGCTGCTGCAAAGTTAGTGCATCAGAGTAAACGAAGAAGGGCTGCTGTAGCATCAAGTTTTCGCCATGTTGAAGAAACGCTGTTTTTTTTTTTTATAAATTGCTGACAGTACAATACTGGACAATGATGTAATCTGCAGAAGGCAGAGAATGAATTTGCATATATATGCTGCCACAAACAGAGTGTAAGTCTGTGGGAAACACTGGACTATGGTAATAAATAAATTCAAATGTATAACAGTTTCACTGCAATTCATGTTATAATGTTAGAATTAAAGAACAATAAACATAATACATATTACCGTTGCACTTATCTGTAAATGCACTTATTTTTAAGCAGTTGTTGACATCGGATCTAAAATGTGATTTAGCCAAAAAAAGAAACAACAACAATAACGTTACCACTATAATATGTCTTGCAATATCCGTGCGTGCAAAGGTTTTGCTCTATCCTCTTGTTCAATATCCTTGGGGTCTGAATCCGGCTCAAATTGATATGGCAGTATTGACGCC
>NW_015646754.1:797-1097 GCF_001515625.1 Sinocyclocheilus rhinocerous | reverse complement strand
GCATCTGCCAAATTAATACATTTAAATGTAAATGTCAACAGAAAATAGAGTATATGAAAAGACTGATCTTGAGATTTAAGAATCTATATCAGTATCAATTAAAAAACGATAAATCAATATTGTTAATCCAGCACTAGCATCCACACAGTCACCATGTTCACCTGTTGTGGTTTATCCATGCTGTCTCACAAAATTAACACTGATATGCTATCAGAGAAACAAAAATTATATTGAAATAATTAATGGTAATTCCCCAGGCCTAGTGTTTCATATCGTACGAAGTAAAAAAAAATAAAAAAT
>NW_015646754.1:0-722 GCF_001515625.1 Sinocyclocheilus rhinocerous | reverse complement strand
ATCAAATAATAGAAAGTATGTATGATTCAGTGATTTAGTTGATATTTCTCTGGTGCATCGTGATTTTAGAGGGTTATGTATAATATCGTGCTGTTGTCCAGCAAACTTGAGGAGTGACTGTATCGAATGTTTTTCCAATTATTCGGAAGAATTTGTCATTAATTTTTAAGCCATTATCTGTGCCTTTCCAAATAAGATATTTGGCTTCAGACACATCCATAACCCTAAGAAACATCGTAAGAAATCATGATTCAAAAATGTATTATGAAAAGTATTTTGATACCTTTTTTTTTAACACACCTCACATTTTTATAGTAAATGAAGCAGGAACTTTTCATTCAACAACTGATTCGGTCATCTAATAATGTTTCTGTTCTGTCAGAGTTTGACCCTGAGAAATTCTGGACAGTCATAATTAGGCTTTAATCTGGACTGTGAGAGAAAGCAGGTGTCGTCCTATAATGCTGATAACATGTCTCGATGGCCCAAAGAAACTCCAGCTCAAAGCAACCTTACAGTCTCAGTCTGCTATAGCTATAGATGAATGAACAGTGACTCTCTTACTGCACAAGTTTAACACTGGCTAATGCTAACAAGCTAGTTCAGTTACTAATAGTGTTACAAACAGCACTGATATCAGACAAACTGTGATATCTGATCTAATTATAACAAAACTGGGTAACGCTTTAGATTACAACCTGCAATGTACTGCGTAAGTAAAC
>NW_015646753.1:344-4035 GCF_001515625.1 Sinocyclocheilus rhinocerous | reverse complement strand
TGCACTCGTCATAAAAGCAGTTTCTCATTCTTTTGATTAAGTTGCCATCAGAATCAGAAAGAGCTTTATTGGCAGGTATATTTACACATACGAGGAATCTGTTTTGGGGACAGAAGCTTCCACATCACAAGCATAACGACAGTGACAAGATACAAATAATAAAAAGAATAAAAAATAGGTAAATAGGAAATAACAATACACACACACACATACACAATAGGGGGAGACCGGGTGTGGTTGTAACACTTTTTGTTTCAGCATCTGTTACTTGCTGAATTTTTTAACTAGTGCTCAAACTTTTTATACAAAGTACACACATTAGTTTACAACAAAAGGCACCAACTCAAACTTCTCCAAGAATATCACAGCCCTTATAAGTTGATGTCCAATACATGGAGTGCCTTTGTTACAATCTACCCCACTGCCGGGAGACAAATCATCTAAAAGAACAATACGAAACAATGTCTCACTTTCCATGACTGACCACAGTTCAAATCCACTTTCTGTTTGATGCAGGAGTGTGTGCGTAAATTACACTACTAGATCAAACTTCCTAAACCGTATTTATGCTTAATGAACACTCAACTCCAGTGTACCGAGGTAAAGAACATGTAGATCTAACAAAAAACTGTGTGTGAGATTGTGTCTGTGTATGAATGTTCTCGATCATGCAAGTTCTCAGTTGTGTGTAAGGGGATGCTAAAATGTGTTTATTCAATGTAAGTTATATGATTTTATCTGTTTACAGTTTAAGTACTAAACAAAATATAGTTTTGGTCAAAAAATTTACATTCTTTATATAATCTGCATGTACCTATTTACAGCCTTGATAAGCATTCATATAAGATCTGGGAGAATGTGGGTAAATAATGAAATTATCATAGAACTCCTATCCCTGATTTGTGGAATTACTGTTGTTACAACTCTCCCCACATTACAACCAGTCCATTATCAATCACTGAACTCATTACGAAATACACAAATAGCATGAACTCTATTGAACACATTCACTTTCAATTAACATCATACAAAAAAAAATATTTCATACTACTTAAAACACTATGTGAGATACATATAATTTATTCTACACCTCCCTCATGGTTAGCATGTTAAGCACGCCGAATAGCATGGATACCGCTATCATCTTTGTATCAAACACCATATGTTCACATGCATACACAGAAATAACCGATCTCATGACTACTATATCACTTTAATTCATAATGAAAATACATCACTGTATATTTCATACCTGGAAAGGGGGAAAAAGACATTAATAAAAGAAGACATGGACTCGTGCTGCAGTCTGCGCGTTGAATTGTATTGGCTGTGACGCACAGCGTAGTTCATGTCAGCTACCTGCAGCTTTTAATTTTACTTTACCCTACTGGACATTCCTTGAATTACACTTCAATCATATGCTTTCCAGTTAATCAACAGAATTCAGAACAACAATACACTCAACTGTACCAACTACATTCGATTGCATCAATCATATTCATTTTAAGTCATCTTTCTCTTTTATATTGCAGTTGAATTAAATTGATTCATAACATTTCAAATGATCAAATTGATCTTTTTAACCACTACAATTACAGTAATCAGATGTTTGAACATACTCATAAATTTAGGTGTGATAAATCAGGGAATGGATGTTATAAATTTATGTCAAAGTACTGGCTTCATATTTTAGTGGGAGCAGTTTTGGTGGGACTGATTATTGCCAGCGCTGGTGCTCTTGCTGCTGTAGGGTCAAAAATGATCAAAGACTTCTGCTTTCCTGTCCCAAAACTATCTTCAGTAACAAAAGGGTCATTTGGAATTCCCGAAGACACAGAAAATGCTGATTGCGATCAAGGCCTGTAGGCCAACATGTGTGTACATCAGGGGTCTGCTAATTGTCACAACTTTAGCTCCTTGGGTGAGGCTGTAATCTGCTGATTGGTCAGTTTGAATGTCTCACAGTTGGTTTTTAGTGACATGGTCAAAGAAGGGATAAAAGAAGACTGTTGCTCTTTTTTCTTTTATTTGCTCTCTCTTTCTTTTCAAGTGTAAACCATAACAAAATACTGTTAATAAACCATTTTAATTATTAAGTATGAGCAAACTAGTCTTGATTCAACATTAAAGTGCTACCTGCAATACAATATAGTCACGTAATAGCAACGCTCTCCCACATATTTTCCACTGTAGGGAAACCACCCTTACACTGCTCACTGTGTGAGTCATTTCTGTAGCCGAAAGTGCTGCCGCAGGTGGTGCTGATATTATCATTAATGATTTGTATTATGTGATTATGTCTGGGTGTCAAATCAGGAAAATATCTGGGCTGATGAATCTTTCATTTCTGGACAAACGTCTTAAACTATTTTTTATTAATTTGATTAATTTATGGCACATTTAAACAGAAGTATTGGTCATACAAAATGTGGTAAAAGTGACAAGTCTTCTTAAAACTCGTCTGAGCTGTGCCTCTCAAAAGCAGCAGAAGTTGATCACCAATGGTCTCTAGAATTAGCTTAGCCATAATGTGATATTCTTATGTTGTGGCCACATGATGTGAAGTCGTGGACTCTCACTATTATTATTATTATGATTATCTTCTATTTTAATACCCAAATGCTCTCGGAGTGGTTCATCTCGCCTATATGCAGGGCTCGAGTTGAGGGAGATGCGGGGAGATGCAATCTCCCTTGTTGAAAAAAATCCTCTTTAAAACCACCATCCCCTTTAGATTAATAATGCTGTGTATTATGTAGGTCTAAAACTTATCGTGCAAATTAAATATTAATATTTTCTACGTATAATCATTTATAAACTAAATAACGGCGATTGGCCAATCAGAGCTCAGTATAGACCCTTTTTCAGTTAGTAAACATTGTGATGTTTTTTTATGGGCGGAGCTTAGGTGGAGGCAGAAGGTTTCCTCCGACTGCTTCACTAACGCTAGCTGGCAAGTTTTGTTTGCTTGTTTTTAACAATGACTGGAGAAAATCATACTCGGTTACTAACGTAACCTCAGTTCCCTGACATACATGCTGGGTACATTTAACTTTGTATGTTTTTTCACTGCCCTTCTGCGGTGGATTAAAGCGCAGCAGAGAGAGCGAGCACGCAGGTACAGTGCCGGTATGCGAAAGCTCAGTCCGGTTGCTTAGTTCCCTGACTTCGCTGTTTCTCTCTCCGAGGCTCGCTGAGAGAGGAGAAACGGGAGAGCGGGGCTGCCTTCAATGAAGGCGGTCAGCGAGTGGAGAAGAGCGAGACTCATGCTCTCAGCGAGAGCATTCTGTCTCAGTGAAGTGCAGTCTCTGCGTGGGGGCTTCCCAGACAGGCGATGCACTCACTGCCCTTCTGCGTCATGCAAGATTCCATGCACGAGCCACACTCGCAGCACGATATTTGCAACAACGTTGCTAGAAATTTTGCTCTTCTAGAACTTACCTAGAAATCAGCTCTTTTAGGCTCGCCGGATGGTGACAGAGGATCAGCTGGGACCGCTGCTGCGACGCTGAAGGCGGCGGAGAAGCGGCGAATCAGCCGAGCAGAGGGTCGCTGGTTCAGCTTGATCTGCTGCGAAGGCGATTCTACGGCGAGAGGCTTCAAGTCTCGTAGATCAGCGATGAACTTAGTCGTCGCTGAAGGAGAAGAAATCTGAGAATCCTGTGGCGAGCGCCCGCTTATATAGCCAGAT
>NW_015646753.1:0-168 GCF_001515625.1 Sinocyclocheilus rhinocerous | reverse complement strand
AGTTACACTGCGTGATTGAAAAAGGCTTCAGTATTCTGAGAAAAAGGAGTTTTCCCAAAGCGTCTTAAGCAAGATGCAGTACAAGTGAAGTATCGATAGGGAACTAATTTTATCTGAATATGTTGTCACGGTGCGTGCGGGGGGATGAAGCGAGGACTCAATTGCAGG
>NW_015646752.1:4351-5725 GCF_001515625.1 Sinocyclocheilus rhinocerous | reverse complement strand
TGCTTTTGTTAAAATAGTCACGAGATGGTCACAAGATAAATATTCTGATTATTTCCCCCAATAGGCGGTTTTATTCAAACAATTATGAAAATTTTTTGCATTTAGATACATAAGAACTTTGCCTGTTGAATATTAAAAACAAATGAACAAACAAAAAAATCTGGATCTCCATGTCTGCCATGCAAATCAACTGTTCCTGCTCATTCCCAGACTGGATCTCTTCTCTCCACTTTCCCTAATTGCAGATTCATTTATTAGATCTGTCAGCATTAATATTTTTATACTTAGATTTTTTTGGGGGGATCAAACTTTAACACCGTGTGTTCAAACCAGACATGACTCGACGTGATAAAATGTATCTTTCCCATGTAGTTTTTGTCCTAACCACCCGCGACAGCGCCACATGACAATAAGCGCCACGGGATTCTATTCTAGAAATGTTTTTTATTTTCTGCGACGTCGCAGCAGAAACAACATACAAAATATGACAGCAATAATCTCAGGTAATGATTATGTGCTTTATTCAATGTTAAAGGTGTCTAATGTGAGTTTGAATATTATTTCTTCTACACACTCGCCATATTTTTGCTGTCACATCGTATCTACACTGGGCGCAACAAAGCATTGCAAATCATTTGAACTTTGTGTCAGAACGTCATAAATAGAACGAGTCAGCAGTTTACTGTCGGGGATTTGTCTCTCCGTGCTGCATCCAGTGTAGACAGCATCACTGATTATAAGGGTTCTATTGTATTTTGTTGCGTTGCACCGCTCTCGTCCAGTGTAGACACGATGTAAGTTAATGTCGCTTTCTGAAGCTGCGTTTGAATTTTCATGCCACATTATTTGAAATTAGCGCGGGCCAAACATTTTTCTCTCACGGGCCAGATGTGACCCGTGGGCCGCCTATTGAGGAACCCTGTCCTATACTGTGTTCATTAACTAGGATGTTGCTGGAATCAGTACAGCCAGAGACCCCTGGTCTTCCAACACCAGTGCTGTGAGGAAGGATGCTACAGTAGGCCTAGCAGAGACTGGGAGGAGTGTGGTAGAGGTAGGAAAAACCCAACAGACAGACAGTGACAACAAAGAACAACATACTGTAGAGAATGACAGTAACAGCAGACAAATGGCATAAACAGACAGCACACAGACTCTACAACATCCTCAGATTCTTTTTCTTTTGTTTTTACTGTATGTGTAAATTTGTTACAAACGTGACACATACATTAAATGTTTAAATATCTGTTACACATATGGTACTGCTTATATTATTTCACCATCTGTACACAAATGTAAGTAGTGAATGCGTGTGTCCGTGGGTGGGGCTGTGTCCGTGGGTGTGGCTACAGTGCCAGGGCTGAATTTTTGTCC
>NW_015646752.1:568-1672 GCF_001515625.1 Sinocyclocheilus rhinocerous | reverse complement strand
TCACACACACACACAAATGCACATGCAGCAAATACTAGCAACACGTCTGCATACTTTAATTCACAAATAATTGTATATCAAAAAGGATTTACTGCTGCTACTATTTATAGTTTTTGCTATATATTCTATTCCCTTTTTTGCTATTATTACTTGTTTGCATTCATGTGTATTCCAATGTTGAGAGCAGTCAGTGAGAAAATATTTTGCTGTAATGTTTAAGTCCTATACTGTGTTCATTAACTAGGATGTTGCTGGAATCAGTACAGCCAGAGACCCCTGGTCTTCCAATACCAGTGCTGTGAGGAAGGATGCTACGGTAGGCCTAGCAGAGACTGGGAGGAGTGTAGGAAAAACCGGAAAAACCCAACAGACAGACAGTGACAACAAAGAACAACATACTGTAGAGAATTACAGTCACATGGCATAAATGGCATAAACAGACAGCACACAGACTCTACAACATCCTCAGATTCTTTTTCTTTTGTTTTTACTGTATGTGTACATTTTTTATAAACGTGTGCTCTTTAAAAAGTAGTAAGCATTGTTTGCCAGACACATACATTACATGTTTAAATATCTGTTACATATATGGTACTGCTTATATTATTTCACCATCTGTACACAAATGTAAGTAGTGAATGTGTGTGTCCGTGGGTGGGGCTGTGTCGGTGTGGTAATGTGGGCCGGTGTGGCTACAGTGCCAGGGTTGAATTTTTGTCCCAGTCCGCCCTTGATTGCATGACCTCTTGTTGTTAATTATCTGTAGTTTATTTTTCTTTAATAATTTTTTTTTCTTTCTTTGGGTTCTTGAAAAGCGCTATAAAAAAAAAAAAAAAAGTAAAATTAAAATGGATTAAAATTTGAATTCCTTATGATTTAACACTATTTGCTTAAAGCTGTTTTGTGTTTGATGAGAAATAAAACCAAAAGCTCAAGATTGTTTTCTGGTGCATTCATCAGTGTCTTTGCAAATATACACAATCAAACTGATGTGACAGACAGTGATTAACCTCATTCTTTTGTCTCTATACATAAAGACACATTTACATAGATGGGCGAACATAATCACCTGATTTTGTAAATGTGGCCAATTACATTTGCATT
>NW_015646752.1:0-195 GCF_001515625.1 Sinocyclocheilus rhinocerous | reverse complement strand
TGGACATCAGCCAGACGTGCCGTCCTCATGTCTCTGCTTCACTCAGCTCACTTTCTGAAGTCACTTCACTTCACTTTGAACTGAAATAATTTCTGCTGACTCTATATCAGGGGTGTCAAACTCATTTTCATTGAGGGCCACTTCAACATCATGGCTGCCCTCAAAGGGCCGGTTGTAACTGTAAGACTGTACAAA
>NW_015646751.1:7700-8341 GCF_001515625.1 Sinocyclocheilus rhinocerous | reverse complement strand
AGCAGCAGCAACACAGCTTTAAGAAGTTTGGACACAAGAAATGAAGTGAATTTTTTTCATCGCGGAAACAGCTTGCAGCACTAATTTCTTCCCGTTGTTCATTTCAAATAAACAACTCCCGTTTCACTTTTTTTTCGTGACATTCCCGTTCAACTTCTCACGTTTGTTTTTGTGACAAAACATGGTTTGGGGATGGGATAGAGTCGTTGGGTGACAGAGTTGTTGTCAGCTCGTGTAGTGTGTGAGCCCCTGTTGCAGAACAAGTCAAAAGAAACAATTGCTTTCAGTTGCTGTTTAATATTTATTAATTTATTAAAGTTTTCTGAATACTTTGGGAATAAAATGTCCATGAAATGACCTGACCATGATTAATTGCAATGTGCCTGTAACATGAAATATGAATAGACAATTATGGAGTACAAACGTAGTTGAATATATCTCTTGCATAGGTCTGAGATTGGCTCGATACTAGGGCTGCACGATAAATCGCATGCGATATTTAACGCGCATCTTGTCAGAAAAGCCGGTTCTGTAATCAGCAGTAAATCTCCATCACCTGCGTGCTTTCACATTGAGCAGCATTAACTACACAGATCCGTTGTTCACTGACGAGCTGCGCAAAACCACGTTCATATTCGCGC
>NW_015646751.1:6637-7428 GCF_001515625.1 Sinocyclocheilus rhinocerous | reverse complement strand
AATTTCTTCCCGACATCCATTTTCAAATAAACAACTCCTGTTTCACGTGTTGTTTCGCATCATTCCCGTTCCAATTATTGCGTGTATTTTCATGACAAAACGTGGTTTGTAAAGTCGTTGGGTGACAGAGTTGTTGTCAGCTCGTGTAGTGTGTGAGCCCCTGTTGCAGATCATTTATGTAATGTCGCGTAGTGTGAACACCATAATGACTTCAAGAGAGACAGCAAGTCATGTAGTCTGAACAGCAGAGCAATCTGCCGACGTTTTAATTTGTGTAGTGTGAACTAGGCTTAACATGAAATATGAATTGACAATTATGAAGGAGTACAAATGTAGCACAGCTAAATATATCTCTTGCATAGGTCTGAGATTGGCTCGATACCAGTTTGACGCTGTGCTAGAAGTTCTTCAGTCAAAGGTTTTTCAAAACTCAATTACACTGAATGGCTGGTATAGTGTCCCATTTAGAGTCTTTAGCATTCTTTTAAAGTAAATTTCATGGCCAAATGATAAATACATGTATCAGTGTAATACATTATGTGAAAAGTTAATGAATCAAATGTTTTAGATCCAGTCTTCACTATCTCTCTCTGTCAGGATGTGCCAGATTTTGGTCTGATATTCAAAGCAGGTAAAGGGATAGTACACCTAAAAATGAAGATTCTGTCATTAATTACTCACCCTCATGTCGTTCCAAACCCATAAGAGCTTCGTTCATCTTCGGAACACAAAGTAAGATATTTTTGATGAAATCCGAGAGCTTTCTGACCCTCCACAGACAGCAACGCAAC
>NW_015646751.1:2972-6541 GCF_001515625.1 Sinocyclocheilus rhinocerous | reverse complement strand
CTCATCTGCTGCTGTAAAGCCTTCATCTGTTCACGGTGCTGCTGCATCATCATAGCCATAGACTCCTAATTTCTCTTGCTGAAGTTCTCTAACAGCTCTGCAAACTCTCGAGCTCTATTAATCTCAGCTTTAGCGTTCTGTCTCTTGAACTCTTCCATCTCCTGGCTCATCCTGTCAGCCTTCTCCTGAAAGCCCTTCTCCAGCAGAGCGGCCTGCTCCCTCAGTTTGCTGTCCATGGCACGTTGGGCCTCCTCTCTCTGAAGCCTCATCTCCTCATCCATCTTCTCCTTCATCTGTATCATCCGCTCTTCATTACTCTGTCTTTCTGCTTCCATTTTCTCTTGCAGCTGTCGCTGTGTCTCCTCTTTAGCTTTGATTTCCTGCTCCAGGATGACCGCTTTCTCTGTTTCCTCTGGTCATTGACGAAAACAGGAGGAAGGAAAGGATGCTTTAGAGATAAAAGACTGAAACCGTGAGATTAGCAGTCTATTTTACTGTAAGGCAGATATGAATTGCAAGGTAATATATTTCGAATTACTCATTACACTTCTATGAAAGACTTTGTTTTCTTTTATGGAGCACTTTTTTGAGTCAATAACTTACTGAATGTGACATTTTTGAAAGCAAAATTATTCTTGGACCCTTGAACCTGCTTCTATCATTTATTGCTACTCTTAGCTGCATTTTAAACTGATCAGCTAAACAAGTACCTAAACCTTTGAGCACCTCTTTCACAAGTAACCTGGTAAGAATTTAAGAACAGGGAACTCTTACCTTTAATCTTTTTTTCCTTCTCAGTCAGTTTTTTGTCGGCCTGCAGAATAGCTTTAGAATCCACAGACTTCTGCTTCAGAAACTCTTCTAAGACCGCTTCAGCCTGTTGACACGCACAGACCTTAGAAGCTGTATCAGTAAAGATATCTCAGACTTTCATTTCATTGCTTTAAAATGTCATTAAGACCTTGACTTCTTTATTGGTCTGGCAGATTTAGCATAGACGCCCTCTTTGAGTTTTTCAGTCATTGTTGCTGAGAGGGATGACAGGAGATCCTCGCATCTTTTCTTTGAAGCTTGCTCATTTTGGCACAGGTATCCATCAAAGAGTTCATTAACTTTTTCCTAAAAAACATACAGACAGTGTTCAGTTCTTTGTTGACTTAGGGCTTGCTATTTGGATAAAGTCTGACTTGTTTAGTTATCATGAAGGTTTGTGTTGCCATGAGACTGAAACATTGGTGTTCCAAGGTGATTTCATTCAGTTCCAGGGGGAAGGAGTTCTTCAGTTTCTCCATTCCACTCTGGTACACCTCAAAGCCCTCCTGAAATGCAGCCTCATTTTCAATCATTGCCATGGCGATCACAGCATTCTCCAGACACGGCACAGCCCCACTAGAGATGGTGTCCATGTACATTTTTGCTAGATGACCCAAAACTTTCAAAAGTGGAAAGAAGTCAAACAAAATGATTGAGCAATAGATAATCCACTGAAAGCACATATGCAAACTCTTCGAAAGTCTTTTTAAATCACCTGTGCCAGTGACTGTGTATCCATCCTTCAGCTTCTTCACATCACTCTGGTCAAAAACAAACGTGCAGAAACGTCCTGTAACCTCCAGGAACTCAGTGGAAAGGTCAGCAAGATCCAAGCGCTCCAGATGAGACACATTCTCTGGGGTGGTTGGAAAAGGGAAAGTAAAGCACGTCCTGGAGGGAAAGAATTTTTGAATGCACTCCCTGGGAAGGTTGTACTCCGTCACTTTTTTTGAAGTTCCTAGAACAGATGAACACATGTTGTAGCTTTTCTCAGTTCTAGAGATTTGTAAAGTTAAAAAAGATTGTCTGTCCTTTGAGCAGAGTGTAGCTGTTTCAGCTACTCTTCTGGATCACATTGTCACTGGACTTTTTTTTCTCTACTTTGAACGCTTTCATCCACACTGTATTACACATTTATGCTATTATCTATAGCAGTGGTTCTCAATTACAGTCCCCCACCCCATGATAACCAGCTCGTTAGAAGAGAGCTCCATGCATGATTGTTCATTGCTTCCTACTCCCTGAGCACAGGAAATCTGTTGAAGTTTACTTCATTTCAGAACATTAATTCACGGATTTGCACTACGCCACGGCTTGCAGCTTCTTCACACACAGGCAAAACTTACTAGAGAAGTATGAAGTTTGACGTAATATACCTCTGTAAATAAATACAATTTAAATTCAGGTCTCACACACTTTAATGCACTTTGAATGGAACACATAAGCTCCCTTTGAACTGGAATCATAGCGGAATATCCTGTAATGTCCACTTCGCAGGGCACTTATAGTCGAATAGAACAAATGTCTGAAGTTTAACTGTGTTGAGTCGCGAGGACTGGAATTGAGAACCGCTGATATAGAGTTGGAACAGGGAGAACACAATCTGCTGTGGATGAACAACCCTGGCTCAGGGAGTAGATATGTTGACTGTGAGTTTTCACAGCTTGAATCCCAGTTTCACCTTACCAGTTGATGAAGTGTCCTTGGGCAAGACACTGAATATCACTTGCTCCTCATGGTTGGGTTATGGCACCCATGACCACTTTTTTTTAATCTAAGACTGAAGTTATGCTTCTCAGCTTTCCTCACCAGCTCCATAACACTGGCTCAATACCCCTTACAACTATTGATGGCTCTGTGCTGAATAAATCTGAATCTGAATCTTGGAGTGATCGTGGATTCTTCTTTGACATTTAACCCCCATGTGCAATATACAGTTAAGATTTCCGTTTTTAAACTTTAGACATATTGCAAACTTGGATCCTATGCTATCCTTTTCAGTAGCAGAAAAACTGATTTGAAACTGATACCTTTGTCTTTTTTTAGAGAAGTCACTTTAAACAAATTGCAGTACCCCCAAAACTTAGCAGCTAGGTTCTTACATTAATACCACTTATTCTGGTTCTGTTTAAGTAAGATCTGTTGGCAAATCATTAAGTTTGGAAAAACTCATTACAAGAGCTCATTGTGATAGTGATTGTAAGGGCTCTTAAAATAATCTTTTGTACTATATTTAAATTACCATGTTTCAGCTTCAAAGCAAACTCTAGGTAATCATTCTCTGTTGCATCTTTGCCATCAATCTTTCGCTCCAGGGTGAAGTCCCTCACAGCCCAGATGAAACTAGGGAAGAACTTCACAAATTCATTTGAATCATCAACATCCTCGTCTGATGATTTGACCTTGATGCACTCTGTTAGTTCAGTAACATATCTGACAGTTTGTTAAGGTATGAACACAAAGTGACTGTCCAACATGATTCCATTAGTATTGGTATGTATTTTAAATAAAAGTGTTGTTCTATCATGTACATTTACATAGACAATAAAATGTATAATATTGATTTAACAGCATCTAAAACATCATTTACGAATAAACAAATTTACATATGTACACATTTACAAATACACTGAACAAAATTATAAACGCAACACTTTTGTTTTTGCCCCCATTTTTCATGAGCTGAACTCAAAGATCGAAGACTTTTTCTATGTACACAAAAGGCCTATTTCTCTCAAATATTGTTCACAAATCTG
>NW_015646751.1:0-1967 GCF_001515625.1 Sinocyclocheilus rhinocerous | reverse complement strand
AATCTTAAACATGCACACACTACAAGATTTTAACATCGTGGCGCATCACACACGACAAGATATTATTAAGATTATCATGCCAGAGGGAGCGCCTCACGTGACCTCACGCAGCAGATTGTCATTGATATTTCAGTGATAAGGTGGATGGATTATCTCGGCAAAGGAGAAGTGCTCACTAACACAGATTTAGACAGATTTGTGAACAATATTTGAGAGAAATAGGCTTTTTGTGTACATAGAAAAAGTCTTAGATCTTTGAGTTCAGCTCATGAAAAATGGGGGCAAAAACAAAAGTGTTGCGTTTATAATTTTGTTCAGTGTATGAATGGAAGTGCCTGATGGAATTAATCAGTTGATTCTGTTGTATTTATGATGAATGAGATTATGTTTTTCACAGTTGAGTCATTTACTTAATTATAATATTTCATTCTGTTCTTTGTGACTTCTGGTGCCAACTTTTACATAATTTATTATGTATTACAAAAGCATTACATAATTTTAAACAAGAATACTCTTTAAAATCCTACAATGAATATAATATCTGTAATTGTTTAAACATTTAATTGTTTTACTTATGTAATGTTTTATATTTGTATTGTGTTTTATTTGTTTCATTGTTTTAGCCCAAAAATAGAACTTGACATGCAGTTTGGGTAGTTTTCGACATTTGGCACAACAGGTTTGCTTTGCTGTAAATGATAAATGGGCAACTGACTTATCAATTCGCATGACCCATTCCTTACGCATTATGAAATTATGACTCTGTCGTTACGTCCTCGCTATTTTCCTCATGAGTTCACACAAGTGACCATGATTGTGCCTCTGGTCCTGATAATGCTCTTGCAGCTAAACGCATTGCAGACAACTATAACAAGGAACCCAATATATATGAAATGGTAAAAAATGTTAACTATATAAATACATTTATTATATAAATGACCAATGACTTCCGGGTGAACGCTGGCGCTATTAGCTGCCGCTGCTCAGGGAGGGAATTTTAAGCTTTTTAGTACTTCTAAATCTTCATGCACTTATGAATGCATGAATGCATTTATGCACTGTTTTAAGGAGTCACTCTGATTTGTGTATCCGCTCTGATTCGGCGGGTTTGTACGCTGGTTGATCTGCGTGTTGATGCTTTCTACTGTTGCCAGTCTGCCTGCCGGTTACTGACCTGTTTCTTCGTGGTACCTCTCTGGCACAGGGATCAACTATGAAGATCATTGAGCTATTGGTGCGGATGAACTACATCTGGGTCGTCCTTTCTGCTGTATACCATTCTGTGCTATGGACAATGCTCCAGTATTCGGCGGCGGAACTTATTCAGCTCCGTTTGCATCCTTTTAATCTTCTGTCAGCTCTACATCTTCCCTCGGATATTGTGTACATACCACGTCGGAAATATATACATCGCGGGTCTCGGCGAAGTTATAACATCGATGGCTCATGTCAAATACGGTCTTTCTGGTCATCTAAACCATGCTCGGCGAGGAGGCTCACACGGACTGTTGATCACGGAGTATTAACTGCGGATGAACTACATCTGGGTCGTCCTTTCTGCTGTATACCTTTCTGTAGTATGGATGATGCTCCAGTGGAACTTATCCAGCTCCGCTCGCATCCTTTTAATCTTCTGTCAGCTCCACATCTCTAAAGGACCTCTGGTGTACGATCTGCTGTCTGACCGTAAGTTTGACCTTCTCCGTTTAACTGAGACGTGGCAGAAACCAGCTGACTTTTTTCATCTAAACCAGTCTGTTCCCCCAGGATATGGTTATGTTTGTAAATCCCGTGTTACGGGACGGGGAGGGGGGCTAGCGATACTTTATAAAGAGAAATTGAAAGTATCTGAGTTAACTTTGCCTGCATATTCGCCTGCATATGAATGGGGCGATTCCTACCATCCTCACAACTATTTACCACCCTCCCAAGAGCAATAATGCCTTTTTAACTGAACTTTCTGAACT
>NW_015646750.1:0-1633 GCF_001515625.1 Sinocyclocheilus rhinocerous | reverse complement strand
ACAGCTAAGTGGATGACGTATTCGGCAGGTGCCCTTTTATACTTCTGGGAATCCCCCCATGGGCCAGGTGGGCCAATAGATTGGCATGGTTTCACACGTGCTTGAGACACCGGTCATGCAGACTGCATTCCCCATAGTGCCCCCTAGGGGGCTCAGCATCTCGTTCCCTCTCGGGGTCTCCTTCAGACAGCTAAGTGGATGACGTATTCGGCAGGTGCCCTTTTATACTAACGGGAATCCCCCCATGAGGTCATGGGCCAGGTGGGCCAATAGATTGGCATGGTTTCACACGTAGTTCCCCCGGTAGCTCTGTATATTATATATTTAAGAAACTGACATGATTTTTTGGAGTGCAGAAATCTTACCTGTTTTATTTATGTATGAATGACAAATATACATCGTAATATGTTTATTAGTTTACGTTAAAACTGTAATCCAGATACATGGAAATTTAGGCCTGTCAATAAATTAAATGAATTAATTACATTCATATGTGGCCCCAAAACACATTTTTGGACACTTGAGACACATGAACAGGTCTGAACTTTACATTACAGGTGTAGTTAATCACATTAACAAATAAACTTGTTTCACAAAGTTTAACAACCAGGAAGTGTCTAAGACATTTTGTCTTCATTTGAAAGCTAAAACATATATTAAAAACTTCATTTTGTGAAATGTTCTGATTCCAGTGTATGCTTGTGCTATATTTAAAATAAATGCCCTCTGTTTTGATATTTTGTTTTTCAAATATTTTTTCTTCAAAGACATTTATACTTTTTTTTTTTTGACTCAAGTTTCCAAATGCATTTTGGACCACTGTATACACATAAATCCCCCAAATTAAGCATATACAATAATGTAATGTCTTTCAAATAACTTTTTTTTTTTTGAAATTCCTCTTAACACTTTGCTGTGGTTAAAAAAAAGAATGGTGGAACAGTTTAAAAAGAAAAATTGAAGAAGATTAAATTCTGATTATCTTGTAAACCAATGAGATCTTTATAACAGTATAGCAGACGACTTTCATAAATGCATATAAATATTAGTTATTAGTGATAACTTATCACTCTGCATCTCACAATAATACATCTTAGAAATAGTTTTGTGTACCATGACCTCTAACGTGGACAGTTTTACTGATGTACTAAAAGTTTTTTTTTCTTGAAAAAGTATAAACTATAAATCAGATGACAGAAGGCATGTATTAGACGTGTACAGCATGTTTTTCAGCAATGTTTTGATGATTATAGGTCTTAGAAATTTGCTCATCAAACATGATACAGTATGCTTTATATGGTTATTTGGATTAATCATATTGTACTTTTATCAGGGGTGTGGACTCGAGACTTGACTCGGACTCGAGTCCCAAATTTGGTGACTTATGACTCGACTCGACATAATTAAAGAAGGCTTGAGACTTGACTTAGACTTTGACAGCAATGACTCGAGACTTGACTTGGACTTGAGCCCTGTGACTCCAGACTTGACTTGTACTTGAGCCCTGTGACTCGAGACTTGACTTGGACTTGAGCCCTGTGACTCGGAAAGACTTTATGATCAGATGAAAGTCGTTATAGACGCATCGCTGCAGCGTGCTTGTGCTTGACTGGCAATAAGCCAGAGACTGCGT
>NW_015646749.1:573-1380 GCF_001515625.1 Sinocyclocheilus rhinocerous | reverse complement strand
GCAGTTTTTAATGCTTTTCTGTAGGATAGGGTACTTTCCCGCCAAACAATACGAAATACCTCTACACTGTAAAATCCAATTAGTTGGGCTTACTTTAAAAAAGCATGCAAACCGATTGCCTTGAAAAAACTAAGTAAAGTGAAATAGGAATAGTATGTTGTACTGACAAATGCTTAGTTACTACAGTTTACTTACACGAGAGTTCTAGTAACTAAAAATGAACTGTAGGGGGTACTTGATCCTTTCATTTAGGTTCACTCATGACTTAGTATAGCTACTCACTGACTCCCAGAGTGCATTGCGGTATGAATAAATTATGCAGTTGCTTTGTTTTACAGTTGTTGATTTTATTTGCCAATTTTATTTGCTGTCTTGTGTCAGTAGTAGCACAACAAAAAGAGCAAATAAAATTATTATTGTTATAATTAATGAAAATAAATTAAATTGAATTGTTACCATTGTTGTGATTCACGTTCTGAATGTTTAAGTCTGTGTGTGACTTCATCATATTACCACACACGATTTAAGAATTATATAAACCCAATTAAAAGCATCTCAAGGTAATATGAAAAATGAAATTTGAAAAAGCTCATCAATAAACACACACAAAAAAACACTAATGCTTTAATTAGAAGATAGGTCACTATCTAAAAGCAACCTATATATTAGTTTATGATTATATATGATTACTTTCCTTGAAATCAAATAACTCTGACTTCATGATGCATTGCTGCACTAACAGTAAAACAATTGTAGTAACATAAATGAAGTTTCAAGTGCCCATCCAAAGGGAAAACTAATCACTAT
>NW_015646749.1:0-250 GCF_001515625.1 Sinocyclocheilus rhinocerous | reverse complement strand
TATTAATGTCATTGGTTCCTTTGTGGCTACTTGAATATTTTAAGTAAGTGTCACTCAAAACAGTAAGTAAATTGTTTTATTTGCCTTGAAAATAGCTGTAACTTAATAAAACCTAGTAAGTATAACAACTAAGTAAAGAACTAGTTAAATCTAAGTAAGGTAAACTATTGGATTTTACAGTGTAGTTTTGTTTTCCTCCAGCTGTGCTCCATTTTCCGGGCTGTTCTCTTTAGGGTGCGAGTGTGCTCAT
>NW_015646748.1:0-564 GCF_001515625.1 Sinocyclocheilus rhinocerous | reverse complement strand
GAGGTTTTGTTCCGTCCTCCACGCTGTGACAACTCACAAAAAACTGTTTTTAGCCAAGCAGCGCAGAGAGCCGCTTCAGAAACGTGGCGTGGCTGGCCGGAATAGACCCTTTTTCTGTTAGTAAACATACGTTTTTCTGCCTGGCGCTGGTCTTATAGACCCCTTTTCAGTTAGTAAACAATGTGACGTTTTTCTGTGGGCAGAGCTTAGGTGGAGGCAGAAAGATTCCCTTGACCGCTTCACTAACACTAGCTATGACGTTTTGTTAGCTTGTTTTTTAACAATGACTGGAGAAAATCCGATTTTACCTGCATATGTAAAGTCACTCGCTGTCTGGGATCGCGACTGTTATTTGAAAAGGTTAACTTTAACGGACGAAGCCAGATTGGCCGACCCTACACGCTAGCTCAAAGCATGGATGATCTGACAGGATTGCCTCTGGTTGAGTGATTCACATCTATAGAGAAACCTAACATGTAACGTTATAATAAAGAGAATCTCACCTGTGTCTGTCTAGTCATGAAGATGCATATACATTTCAATTTCAGCAGGCAACTATTTTTA
>NW_015646747.1:3645-5138 GCF_001515625.1 Sinocyclocheilus rhinocerous | reverse complement strand
ACCGTGATATATCGCATTACCGAATACCGGCACAAGTCTACTTTCTTGTATTAAAATATTTCTTGTTCAAACAGGAGGTTTGGGCAGGGAGGTGGCATTGGGGGGGGAAGCATTTGATTGGAGAAAAACTGGTGATGCAAGAGGTGTCCTCATTGTTATAGTGCATTGTCCTGGAAGAGGCAAACTGTAATTTTGACATTTGTAATTAAAATTTAGTCAACTAGCATGTAGATGACCTCAAATCTAAAAGACATGGATACATGGAGAAAGTTTCTCATTCATATGCTGTAAAAAAAACTTATGGCCCAGTTTATGAGCATAGCTCAATGTAGTGATTGCAATATGGCAAATACGTTTTTTAAAAAGTTCAGTAGTGAAAAATTTAATGTATTCTTTTCTGCTTTTCATAGTGCCAAAGACGACGGAGTTGACATCGACGCGCTTGCAGCTGAAATTGAAGGAGCAGGAGCAGGCAAGGAGCAGAGCAAATCAAAGAGCAAGAAAAAGAAAGGAAAGAAAGATGACTTTGAGTAGGTCTTCACCTCTTTCCTCCAACACTGACACAGTTCATAAGCTTAAAAGAGATTTTCTCTTTCTATACAGTGCTGCTCAAAAGTATGGGGTCGGTAAGATTTTAAAAATGTTTTTGAAAGAAGTCTCTTATGCTCATCAAAGCTGCAATTATTTGATCAAAAATACATAAAAAAAACAGTAATATTGTTACTACTCAAAATAACTATTTTTAATATACTGTAATATATTTTAAAATGTAATTTATCTCTGTGATTCAAAGCTGAATTTTTAGCATCATTACTCCAGTCTCCAGTGTCACATGATCCTACAAGAAACATTTAAGTATGCTGATTTGCTACTCAAGACACATTTCTTTATTATTATTATTGTTATTATTATTATTATTTTTATTTTTATTATTATCAATGTTTTAAGCAGTTGTGCTGCTTTAGCTATATTTTTGTGGAAATTGACACTTTTTTCTCAGGATTCTTTAATGGATAAAAGGTCCAAAAGGACAGCTTTTTAATATAATTTTTTGTAACATTATAAATGTGTTCACTGTCACGTTTAAATTGTTTAATTAGTGCTGTCAAACGATTAATCCATCCAAAATAAAAGTTTTTTTTTACATAATATATGTGTGTACTGTGTATATTTATTATGTATATATAAATACATACACATGCATGTATATATAAACAAAGACTTTTATTTTGGGTGCGATTAATTGCGATTAATCGTTTGATGGCACCACGTTTAATACATCCTTGTGGGCTAAAACTATAGATTAGTGCTGTCAAACGATTAATCGTATCCAAAATAAAAGTTTTTGTTTGCATAATATATGTGTGTATACTGTGTATGTTTATTATGTATATATAAATACACAAACATACAGTATATAGTTTGAAAATATTTACATGTATTTACATGTCTATATTTATATTCATATAATTTATATTATAAATAAATCTATT
>NW_015646747.1:406-486 GCF_001515625.1 Sinocyclocheilus rhinocerous | reverse complement strand
TCTTGAGCAGCTTGAGCAGTAAATCAGCATATTAGAATTATTTCTGAAGGATCATGTGACACTGAAGACTATGCTGAAAA
>NW_015646747.1:0-394 GCF_001515625.1 Sinocyclocheilus rhinocerous | reverse complement strand
TGTGTGTGTGTGTGTGTGTGTGTGTGTGTGCGTGCGTGCGTGCGTGTGTATACTTGATATTTGATATTTATGTATTAATATATTTTCTAAAATGAAGGAAAACATTTATTCAAACCCACAGACACGATTTTGTATATATTTATTCCTCTTTCTTTTTAGCCCTTGGAAAAATAATTTGGCATGATTATTTGAATCACAGAATTTTGAATAAACTGTTTCATGGAAATTATTCAAACTTACCAATTGTAATGCCATTCATGTTACTGAAGTCTTAATGCTCTAATAGTTGCAAGTCGTGAGGCAAGGGGTGATAAAAAAAAAATGAGTCAAACGCACTCTATAAGAAACTAAGTTGATTAAAGCAGCATGATTGTGAATATTCAATACATCAGAA
>NW_015646746.1:409-602 GCF_001515625.1 Sinocyclocheilus rhinocerous | reverse complement strand
AAACCGTGATAATATTGATAATCGTGATAACTTTGGTCACGATAATCGTGATATGAAATTTTCATACCGTTACATCCCTACACCACATGCTGTATTATATACCGACTAATAAATTACAGAACGTTTAGCAAACACTAAGGAATCAAATAAATAAATAAAAGAGAGCCTCCATAGCTTAAGGTAAACAGCAAAG
>NW_015646746.1:0-157 GCF_001515625.1 Sinocyclocheilus rhinocerous | reverse complement strand
AGCGCTGTTTCGTTATGCTTTCAGTTTCGTTTGCCCTTTGATGTTTCTCATATGCAACAGAAATTGAAGTGCTTATGAGTTGACCAACGCAGTGGTCTCGCCACTGCGACTGGCACATAAAATTTAGTCGCACAGGCAGAAAAAATGGTCGCAGTCT
>NW_015646745.1:0-536 GCF_001515625.1 Sinocyclocheilus rhinocerous | reverse complement strand
GTTTAATCAGAAACACTCAGTTGCTGCTCATAGATTATAGTTAAGCACCATGAACAAAAAAGGAAGGAACACTTCAGATCAGGGAACACTATTCACTATTAATTGTTGTTTATTAGCATGCATATTACTAGCATATTTGCTGTTTATTAGTACTTATAAAGCACATATTAATGCCTTATTCTGCATGGCCATATTCTACATCCCTTAACCCTAATCTATACCCAAACATAACTACTACAAACTACAAACAACTACCAGTAAGCAGCAAATCGAGAGTTTATTGAGGGAAAACTCTTAATGGTTAATATGTGTTTCCTGATCTAAGTGTTAGCAAAAGGAACATTAATCACAAACCACAGCTTTCTTATGGATATATGCTTCTCCACTGGGCATGATCAGTAAGAAAACACAGTTCACGGTGCTTAGCCTTCATACTTTTACACTGTAAACTCAAAGTCTCCACCTAACAGTAATAACAATAATACAGCACCAGAACCGAATACAAGAACTGAAATACACTGAGTGTAGGAGATGAT
>NW_015646744.1:0-2889 GCF_001515625.1 Sinocyclocheilus rhinocerous | reverse complement strand
AATAGATTGACCACTGCACAGATTACTCTGCTTTTGTATGATGTACAATGAACTTTCAAATCCAGCTGGTTTGATTGCATTTTGAAAAGTATAAACTACTTGAAAACTCTTTTATACGTCAATGCTGCTAAGCTGATGCATCAAAGATTGATTGAAGTTGCATCATTTTCCCTTTGGAATCATGTGTTTGTCATTAGTTTGCTTTGTGTTTGTGCCGTGAGGATAGTTTGTGGTCCTCCACCACAGTGCAAATAAGCTGTATCAGTATGCCCTGCTGAATACCCATTTGCTAATGTAGAAGGAAGACTTCTGCTGAGTGTGAACTGAAGTGTCACTCTTGCTCTTGTCTAGCTGTAGGTCTCTCGATCTGTCATAAGAAGGACCTTGGGTTTGCTGAGGTCACGGTGAGGTTATTTATAGTAGGTCATCATTATGACACAAAGGGTCAGAAACCTGACAAACAATTAACAAGCTCATTATTAATTCATGGAGGGAGCCGTAATGAGGGTCAGAAACCTGACAAACAATTAACAAGCTCATTATTAATTCATGGAGGGAGAGAGCCGTAATGTGTTCTTGATGTCTCTGATGTGTGCTTCAATCACTTAGCTGGAGCTCTGAGAGAATTATTCACACTGAGCTTGTATGGTGTCTGTGAGGAAGTATAACTGAAATCCTCTCCAGCCTTTGGGAATTTGCTGGTATTTGTAGACTTGTAAAAGAGTGGAAGATCTGTAGAAGAATATTTTGGCAATAGTAGCAAGCTGTTGTTTGCCTTTCAAGTCTATTTCAGTGACCAGAAACCGTTCTGATGCTACTGACTATATTGCCATCCCATTACTACTGTATATTTATATTAAAATATACAAATTTGCCGTTGGATTAAGTAAAAAAAAAAACAGTAATAACAAGCTAAATGATAACTCCAAAAAGTATGTTGGATAAGTATTTATATAGCAAATATATAGCTTAACTTTGCCTATAAAAATACAGTTGTGACATATAAAGGCACAATTATGAAAAAAGTCACAATATTGAGATATAAAGGTCAAACTGTGAATAAAAATAGCTTTTGTGAGATATAAAGATGCAGTTTTGAGATATAAAGGCAAAGTTTTGAGATCTAAAGTTATGGCTATTATGAATAATAGCCATAACTTTGAGAAATAATTATACAGTTGTGAGATATAAAGGTACAATTGTGAAAAATAGCTGTAACTTTGAGATATAAATAAATATACCATTGTGAGATATAAAGGCACAATTATGTAAAGGGCACAATTTTGAGATATAAAAGTCAAATTGTGAAAAATAATTGCACTGGTGAGTTTTGAGAAATAAAGGCACAATTGTGAAAAATAGGCAGAATTTTGAGATACAAATATAAAATTGTGATACATAAAGGTCCAATTGGGAATGATAGTTGCATTTGTGAGATACAAAGATGCACATGACATAAAGGCACAATTGTGAAAAAGTCACAATAAATATATATCAAACTTAGGAGAAATAATAAAGCTAATTGTGAGAATGAGATAAATTGTAGGAATGTTTGAAATATACTTTTTATGTATTTTTAAAGTCACGTTTATAATAAAGTGCAATTGCAATTGTGAGATATAACGGCACAATTAGGAGAAAGGTCACAGTTACCTTTTTATTTCATTTTATTTTTCAGAAACAAAACAAATCTGTTGACTGTTTAATAGCAAATAATTTGCTTCAATTTCTTGTGGAAATTTAAATCAAATGTATAATTTTACCATGAAGACACAGAGAATGTTTATTAAAGAATTTGTCCTCATAATATTTGCATACTGAATTGCCTTTGCTCTTCTTTCTGGCATATATTTGTGTACTGAACTTTGTTTGATCGTTTCTTTCCCACATCTATTAACCATATCCATCTCGTTACATGTCCACTGGCATGGAAGAAACCCGCTCAATACAGTCCAAACACCAGCAGCCTGCCGCTGCAAAACACACAGCAGTGTGCTCGTCTTCACAATGATCGATGATAACATCAATAAAGTCATCGTGTATATTACTGATTATTAAACGAACACGCAGTTGTGCATACATCACGACACACAGTTTGCAAATGCATAACACGTGATATGTAGAGACCTTTCCAGCATTCACAGCAGTATCCTGGCCCAGAATCCTCTCATTGCATGTGCATTTGGCATTGCTTAATTTTTTCACACACACACATGCTCCCACACACACCCTTGAGGCCAGCCTTAAATTAGACAGATGATGCATTTCGCTTTCCTCGCTCCGAGTGTCCTCTTGTCTCGCTGTGATTGACGTGTGGTGGGTGTGGCGGTAAGTAATTCGGTCTAATCATTCCAGCAGGCCCCTGGCTGTGTGAGCTGCGGGTGAATATATCAATACACACACAAACAAACACACTGCAGAGTGCAGGACCTCCGAGCGAAGCGCTGGGACTAATGTTCATGTTGTGATGTACTGGGGGATTTCGCTTATCAGACTCTTAATTAGAGATATTGAGGCAGAAAGGAGGTAGGATCTGTGTGTGTGGTAGAAGAGTGATAAAGAATTCGTGATTGATGTTGTGTCAGTGTGGAGCCGTTCAAAGCCTGTGGAAAGAGGGAGGGCTGTGTCAGATTTTCGAGGCTGGATCGCTGTAATTGGTCTGGGCTGTTCATAGCCCTGTTAACTTGTCAGTCAAGGCTGGATGGAGAGGGGATTGAGCTGAAGGCTGTAGTGCGGGTCAGCAATCTGTCAATAGTTCTGTAAGATATTTGGGCTTGCTGTATTTAATGCATCCCTTACTTTTTGATGTCACCCTCAGGTACGACTAGACAGCCACGAGACGTTGAGATCACGGGAGTCGACTATAACTTTGTCTCTGTTGAGGAGTTC
>NW_015646743.1:0-705 GCF_001515625.1 Sinocyclocheilus rhinocerous | reverse complement strand
ATTTGAGCTCTTGATATCTGGCAACCGCAAACATGAACGCTCGCACACTAGTCTTGTACAGCATTCTGAAATGTTTTGGCTCCACTTTTTTCAACAAAAATAAAAAGGTATTGGTAAAGTTTTTGTTCTTTTAACTACATTTTAGTCTCGTCTTTTTTCATCAACAATATTACATGTTAATTTACCCTGCGTTCCATTCGGAAAGGCTCATCCCTATGCCCTAATCCCTTCAAAGGGTTTACCCTCCAGAGTAAGAGCTTCGAAGGGATGAAGGGTGTAGGGGTCAAAAATACTATTTTTTTTGGAACGCACTTCTGCGTCATCTTAACGAGACAATCAAGGAGGCGCCTTCGTCACACATTTTGTACGCTGGTTGACCCCAATCGTCTTTTACGTTAAAATATCATGCATATTTGTATATGTAATGTAATGCAATATGTATTTGTAATGTATATTGTGTCTATGCATTTGAAACATTTGAATGGACTGATAAAGGTAGCTGTAAAGTATTTTGTTGAAGTACAATGTCGTTTTGACCATAATAATGTACCAAATCGAACTCGGAAAAATATTACAGTAGTATAGAAAAATACTATACATACATTTATAGGCGAAGTCGAACTCTGTGACACCAAAAAACTTCCCTGTGCAAAGGATCAAGGGGGCCCGAAGTGTCCATCAGTTGTACCCTTCGAAATCCTTCAT
>NW_015646742.1:369-507 GCF_001515625.1 Sinocyclocheilus rhinocerous | reverse complement strand
GCATCTGGGCGCATACGCTACAGAGAGAGAAAGAGAGACTCTGTGGCGTGATGTCACCCCTGCAACTCGTTAAAACAACACACAGGGCAAACCGAAATGTTCTGAAGTGTGGTTACATTTCTAGGGCCATATGGTTTC
>NW_015646742.1:0-223 GCF_001515625.1 Sinocyclocheilus rhinocerous | reverse complement strand
GCGATATGAACTAGTGTCTGTGAATATTAAAATGCAAAAAGACGGTTTAAATATGAATCCTGCATGTTCCGCTTGCCTCTGTATGTATGAATGGCGGAAACGCGGTTTTGTTTACCACACAAATACTGAAGCACGCGTGACGCTCGCAGTGATTTTCGGCCTCTGCGTCTCACTATACGACGGCATGAACACAAAAACTTAATCCCCAGAGCTGCTGTGAGAG
>NW_015646741.1:1479-1589 GCF_001515625.1 Sinocyclocheilus rhinocerous | reverse complement strand
TAAGGTTTCTCTCCAGTGTGGATCCTCTCATGTCTTTTCAGATTTCCTGAATAACTGAATCTCTTGTCACAGTGTGAACACTTGTAAGGTTTCTCTCCAGTGTGAATCCT
>NW_015646741.1:260-1078 GCF_001515625.1 Sinocyclocheilus rhinocerous | reverse complement strand
GTTTCTCTCCAGTGTGGATATTAATGTGATTCTTAAGGTTTGATGATTGTGAGAAACTCTTCCCGCACTGATCACAAGTGAATGGTTTCTCTCCAGTATGAACTCTCGTGTGAAGATCAAGATGATGTTTGTTTGTCAAACTCTTTCCACACTGAGTGCAGGTGAAAGATTTCTTGGCTCTTCTTTTCTTTAAATCTTTCTGTTTGGTTTGAGAGCAACTCAAGGGTTTTTCTCTACTTTTGACATGATTTCTCTCCACAACTTCACTCAGTTCTTCATTCTCCTCATTTTCTTCATTTAACTCTGAAAATAAACCATTTTTAATTTTATTTCAGTTATGAAATGTGAAAGGAGATAAAAATGCACCCTGATGTAAACATATATATCTTTTTGATGCATTTTTATAAATTATGTCTCTCTGAAATTGTAACTATTTGTAAGTATTATAGACACAAATCACATGTTTCTACAGGGAGAACTATTAGATATGTTTGATCAACAACAACATTATATAACATACATTAGTATATAACGGGGAAGTTGGACTCATAACCCAAAGGTTGCGGGTTCGAGTCTCAGGTCCAGCAGGGATTGTAGGTGGGGGGAGTGAATGTACAGCGCTCTCTCCCACCTTCAATACCACGACTGAGGTGCCCTTGAGCAAGGCACCGAACCCCCAACTGCTCCCCGGGTGCCGCAGCATAAATGGCTGCCCACTGCTCCGGGTGTGTGTTCACTGCTGTGTGTGTGCACTTAGGATGGGTTAAATGCAGAGCACTAATTCCAAGTATGGGTCACCATACTTGGCCACATGTCAC
>NW_015646741.1:0-100 GCF_001515625.1 Sinocyclocheilus rhinocerous | reverse complement strand
TTTGAAGCTTTATAACATTCAGCCTCATTAATGAAGAATCAAGAATAATCACCAACTGTTCTTCAGTATCTTCAGTGTGTTTGATTCTGCAGGGCTCTGG
>NW_015646740.1:0-1630 GCF_001515625.1 Sinocyclocheilus rhinocerous | reverse complement strand
CCAAGGCAACATTTTCAAATTTTAACTTTTTCGTCTAATAATTATATTTTATTTCAAATATCGAATACAGCACTGCAGTGTTATTTTAGTATCACTAAGAATTTTTTTTTAATGTTTAGAATTTTTATTTTTACATTTTCTGTTTTAATAATTTTACTGCGTGGCTTTGCTTATGTATATATAGTTTTTTTTAAAAATATGTCTATTTTCGTTCATTTTTATTTCAGTTTTAGTTTTAGTTATTTTAGCACATAAAGTAAAACTAAATGAAAATGAGAAATGTTGCTTTGACAGTAAGTTTAAGTTAAATGTATTTATTTTACATATTCACATTCTGTTACATTATGTTGTAACACGTTCTGGCTTGCTTTAGTAGTTACTTTAGCAGATCATTTGCAAGCTCTAGAGGAAACGGAGTCAGCAGTGTTTGTCTCAGAAGATGTATAATACTATGTTTTTTAATGATGTGTAATAATATGTTTGCTGGTCGCTCAGGTTATTAGTAACACACTCTGAAGCTGAAATGACGGTGTGTTTGTCTGTTTTCTCTCAGGATCCTCCTGCAGCAGGATTACGGTTTCCTCACAGATATTAACGTCTGGCATCCGATCGTGACGGTCGGCGTTTATTCCTCCACGCTCTCCGCTGCCATGAGTAACCTGATCGGAGCGTCCCGCATCCTCTACGCTCTGGCCCGAGACAATCTGTTAGGTGAGTCCTCAGAAATGTCTCGCAAACTAATTATAAAATATTAATTTGGCCATATAAAAAGGCCATTTGGGATGTTTCTATTTTATTCATATTTATTCAAATTTTGCTATAAGTTTGATTGCATCATAAATTGCTGTATGTAAATAGTGTTTTACAAATTACGTCTTTAATTGATTTTTCCGTACATTTCTGCCATATGTACATTAACTGACAGTCACCACTGAATATTGTAGAAACTTAATTTGCTGTAAAGTTGCTTTGCAGCGATTTGTATCGTGAAAAGCGCTGTTTATAAGATTATAAAATGCATGATTGTAAAATCTTTAAACTACTTCAAACTTTTCTATTTTAACATCAAAGTTTGTCCTGACCATTAACTATTTTGAATTAATTTATTGTATTTAATGGCAATCAACATCATGCCACAAATGCTGTCATAGAGCTTAAAGGAACAGTTGTAATGTTTTTTAAAGAAGTCTCTTCTGCTCATCAAGGCTGCATTTATTTGATCAAAAATACAGAAAAAAACAGTAATCTTGCAAAATGTTATTACAATATAAAATAATAGTTTCTATTTTAATATCCTTTAAAATATAATTTATTTCTGTGATGCAAAGCTGAATTTCCATCATCATTACTCCAGTAATTTATTTCTGTGATCAAAGCTGAATTTTCAGCATCATTACTCCAGTATAAAGTGTCACATGATCCTTCAGAAATCATTCTAATATGCTGATTTATTATTAGAATTATCAACAGTTGTGCTGACAAATATTGTTTTGGAAACTGTGATACTTTTTTCAGGATTCTTTGATGAATAAAAAGTTAAAAAGAACAGCGTTTATTCAAAATATACATCTTTTCTAACAATATAAATCTTTGCTTAACAATTTAACACATCCTTGCTGAATAAAAGTTT
>NW_015646739.1:0-615 GCF_001515625.1 Sinocyclocheilus rhinocerous | reverse complement strand
CGGTTCGAAACCGAGCTGAAACAGCTGCAGACTTTGGAAGAAAAGTATGAACATTTTGCGGCTTTAGAAATTTTTACCTTTATGCGCTTTTTACCGAGCATGAACCTAAAGATTTCGGTCTGTTTCCTACTGGCAGGATTCCGTAGTGTAGTGGTTATCACGTTTGCCTCACACGCGAAAGGTCCTCGGTAAGAAGCTGAGCAGAAACAGAGTTTTATTTTTGAGGGAATGCATAAACTCTTTGCGGCGTTCCAGGAGAATTCCTGCTGCTTTGTCAAGATAAAATTTCTGTAGTGTAGTGGTTATCATGCTCGCCTCACACGCAAAATGTCCCCAGTTTGCAACTGGACGGAAACAAGGGTAACTTTTTCCAAGGTTGCTTAAGTTCTTGGTCTGTTTCGAACTCACTCAACGCTACAAAAGGCTTCGCCTGCCTAGAGGTGTTAAAGCAAAAGAGGTTTTCTGACAGGTTTCTGTAGTGTAGTGGTCATCACCTTCGCTTAACACGCGAAGGTCATCGGTTCTAAATCGAGCAGAAACAGCTGTTGCATTTTGAAGAAAAGCATGAACGTTTTGCGCCTTTATTGGGCTTTAGAAAATTTTACCTTTATGCGC
>NW_015646738.1:1504-1612 GCF_001515625.1 Sinocyclocheilus rhinocerous | reverse complement strand
ACATTACTAACCAGTTTGAATTTTTGTTTGTCATGTGTCTAAAAAAAGTCTTATTTTCAATAAACATTAACATCTAAATCTCTGTTAATTCTTAATAAGACAATTTGA
>NW_015646738.1:0-912 GCF_001515625.1 Sinocyclocheilus rhinocerous | reverse complement strand
CACAAAAATTATCAGAATATTTTGTCACCATTGCTGAGATTCACATGCTGATTCTTCATGTCTATGAGTGCCAGAATTGAAACCTCTTTATGAGCCATTTTTATAAATGTCACTTATAAAGTTTTTCCTCACATTGTTATCTCACATAACTATAACAACATAGAAATCATGAAAGCACTACAGTTTTAGATCAATTGCAATCAGAGACTCAGTCACGTGACATGAGTTTATCATAAGTTCCTTCCCATCACATATGTGTTTAATACACACAATTGTGCCAGTCAAAAAGAAACTTAAACTTAAAAAGCCAAGGGTCAAGAGGCAACTAAAGCAACCACTATTCACAGAAACGGTAAGTTGAAGGAAAAAAAAAACATCTAAACATTAATTCTGTTTTAGATACTCCAGAAATAAAGTCTAACTGGTTAGTAATGTGTGAAGTTGGTGATGCTGTTTGTGGAGATGATTAATCATCTTCTGCTGAGATCTTGAGAGATTTAATGTCTTCTTTTATTTCAGTTGATTTCATCTAAGTCTGTGGCTGAAGTCAGTTGTAATTCTTGTTTCTCTTTTCTTCAGTGATTCTGCTTGTTAACAGCAGCTGTTCATCACTAATGCTCAATCAGCACTTAATTAATCACATAATTATCTCATTAACTTTAACACTGCTTCAGTGTTACTTTAACACTCTTTTAGAGTGGGACCATATATGCTCCGAGCAGTGTTAATTTAACACTCGGGAATTTACTGTGTAGCTGTTATGTGTCTTTGTAAGTCATTGTAAGCGCAAGCGCACAAAGTTTGCATATACTGTGTGAAAAATAAATAATAAAAGTCAAAATGTTGATCACCTCTGATGATTATTCTAACATGCAGTATTTTTCTACTATTCAATTTTGCTTCTGTAACATT
>NW_015646737.1:3792-15772 GCF_001515625.1 Sinocyclocheilus rhinocerous | reverse complement strand
TAATTGAAAACTTTCATATATTTTATACACAATATTTTTAATAAGCATAATTATTTATAATAATTATATTTTATTAATAAACAGCAAAGTAAGACATTTTCTGTCATTTGAAATAAAAAAGATAAGATGTTCCGATTTAAGACTTTAAATAAGTTTAATAGCGCTCAAATGTATATATTCCAATTAAAAATTATTATATAATCAATATTTTTAATAATCATAATTATTCCTAATTATATTTAACAGTTTAATTAACAGTAACGATATTTTAACTCATTTGGATTAAACTGTTAAGCTGTCATGATTTTGGACGTTGCTCGATTTTGCTCTTATTATGCAAATTGTATAGCCCTGAAATGTATATATTATAAATTATTGTATGTATTTTATACACAATGTTTTTTTAATAATCATAATTATATATAATTATATTTTATTCATCAACAGCAAAGTAAGACATTTTCTCTTATTTAGATTAAATAAATTGTTAACCTCTTATTACCCAAGTTTTATAGCTTTGAAATGTATATGCTCTAATTCTAAATTATTTTATACACATTTTTTTAATAATTATAAATATTTCATTATATTTTAATCATCAGTAATATATATTATGAACAATATTTTATATAATAATACAATAATTATATATTATGTGATTATACTTATTATAAATAATAAATCATTTTACAATCATCATATATATATATATATATGTATATAATCAGTGGGTAGATAGATATGCACATAATGAATGTTTGACATAACTGAGACATGATAGTCATGGCCAGTTGGCGTTTGAAGAAATCATCACAAAGACTTTATTGTGTATCTGTTTTTTGTTTTTTTTTGTTCAGTATCAACAGCAGTATAGTCCAGAAGTTTAATGTGTCATTTGGAGGAGGGCCTCAATCAATAACTGATGAGATAGAGGTGGAGTCTCGCTGTCTCTTGTTCAATGTGACGCAGATCAGACAAGCTTTGAATTTGCAGAGTGACACACAAAATAGCATCTATCGATAATGCAGGGTTCATCGGTGCATCATTTCAGCCATGACCCTGGAACTATGGAAAAAAACAACTTTTAAGTTTGAAGCTGTCATTATAACCTTTTCCCCTGCCTCTGCTGCTTTCAATATGTGAACAAATGAATGCATTGGTTGTCTATGATCCAATGCCTTTAATTTGTTTTCCATTGACTTCTTTCTAACTCTTTCTAAATCTTCAAACTGCGCCTGTAAGCCACGATAAGGATCATGTCATTTGCATGCTCCTGTGAGATTCTGCCGAATGCCCCCACATTCGTGACATTCAGGGTATTTGTTTTTCACTCTTGCTGTCTCCATGTGAGGTATCCATGGTGACAGTCTTTGGCCTCTGCATTAGGCGGTCGGAATAAAGATGTATCATCAGTATCATCGCTTTATTAGTCTCCTGAGAATAGACTGATAAAGTTCCTCTGTGCTTGCTGCTGGAACACTACGAAAGAGATTTACTGCACATTACTGGCCTCAATGATCTTTGCCTTCTTATAGTGGCCTGATTGATAATTTTTATGCTATATTTACATTACATTAATTTATTTTAAATGTACATTAATCATTTATCTGAATTTACTTAAAAGCGAAGAAACAATTGATCATATTAGAGTAAACAATATTAGCAGTACTGAATTTCAGTAGTTGTTCAACCAAAATTAAAGGGGTCATATGATGCTTTTTTAAAGATCATTATTTTGTGTATTTGGTGTAACAGAATATGTTGACATGCTTTAATGTTAAAAAAACACATTATTTTTCAAATACTGTACATTATTGTAGGTCCTCTATGCCCCGAGCCGTTTTAGGGGGGCGTGGCAGAGTCTTAACTTTGATAAAGAATATCTCTTTGGTTTTAAAACTTTAGTCTTTGCAACTTCAGGGATCTTATCTATGCACAGTCAGCTTGTAACACTCCAAAGAGAAAGGAAAACTTGAAATCGCATCATATGACCCCTTTAACATTTTGTCATCATTTACTCACCTTCTTGAAATACTACTCTAAATGACTTCCTGTATAAAGCACAAAAAGAGACGTTAGGCAGGATATACAATAAAAGTAATGGTTTTGGAATGACATTAGGGAGATTAAATGATTAAAAATGTTCAGGTTGCTTTAAATGTTGTTTGCTTTAAAGGAATCATTCACCAAAAAATTAAAATATGCTAAAAATGTACTCACCTCCAGGCCATCCGTGATGAGGTTGTTTCTTCACCTGAACAGATTTGGAGAAATTTTGCATACCATCACTTGCTCACCAAAGGATCCTCTGCAGTGAATGGGTGCCGTCAGAATGAGAGTCCAAACAGCTGATAAAAACATCACAATAATCCACAAGTAATCCACACGACTCCAGTCCATCAGTTAATGTCTTGTGAAGCATAAATGTACGCTTGTAAGAAACAAATCTATGATTAAGGCATTAACTATAAAATATTGGTCAAAATTGACCGACTTAATTGTTTACAGCTGTTTGAACTGTTTTAGTATTTATTTTATTTAAAAAATATATTATTTTATTTCAGCTTTATTTCAATCATTGAAAATTATTTTAAATTGTTTTAGTTTTAGTTAACAATAGCAACACTGATTTTCAGTACAGTGTGTTGTAAAATTGAATTAGGCTGACCAGATGTCCACACAATTCCTAAAAAATAAAAGTATATATATATATATATATATATATAAAAGGCAACGGAACTCCGCCCCTTGAGGAAACGGAGCTTGGCCCGCGACTCCGAGATGATATATATGACATATGACAGATGACATAGTTTTTTATATAAATGCCTAACAAGTTATTTTATTAAATGAAATATTTTTTTTCCATCAGTTACAAATAAAAACATTTGATATAATTTAACAAAAAATATATTTTTAATATTTAATAAAAATTAACCTTGTTTTGGTTTGTTTAAAAATAACACTGATGGATGTGGGTTTGAATCTGGCCATGTGTCACATTCTTATAGCAAGCTTACTTTGTTTTCCTGTCATATTTAATAAAACCAGTAAATAAAATTAATGATAAAATAAATAAAAACTGTATTTTCAGTGCAGGAAATTGTCATTCAGTGTTCACATCGTTCAAAGACTGCATTCATATGTCACATTTTCTTTGTCACTCACATGTATAAAAACTCCTCATGTCTGAAGAAATTGAATGCATTTTCTGTTTTAACCTGTCATAAGTAAGTATAAAGCCAAGCTTGTCTGGAGTTATTTGAATTAAACATTAGCCGCCCATGTATTTAAAGTGTCAAATGTATTATACAGCATATGTCATGCTGTCTGGGTGTGGAGATAAACTTTGTCTAAGCTTTTGGCTTTTAAAACTCCATTTAATTAAGAGGCCCAAAGGAAACACCCACTCTTCCGTTATAACAATAACCTGCCTGATGATGATGATTGTTCTCTGACGTCAAAGCTGCACGTCCGTCCATGAACTCAGAGCTGTCAAGATTAAAAACAAATGTTTGTAAATGACAAGTCAGGGTCATTGGGTGAATCTTGGTGAATTACAACATCCCCAAGTCTCATTTCAAACCAGAATTCACAGAAGAAGAAAATAATAATAATAATGACTATGTGTTGCATATATGTTGCAGTAAGTAAACCCTAGTGTAAGATCCAGGGTTATTTTAGTTCACTAAAACTAAAACCATAAAAGTATTTTCGTTACTTGAAATAAAATAAAAATGAACTGTAATAAAATAATATATTAAAAAACAATTTTAATTTTATTTCAGCTATTTGCCAAGGCAACATTTCTCAGTTTCATTTAATTTAACTTGATAAATTTCATTTAATTTAACTTGGCACTACAGAGCACCAAATACCAGGACAGCCAGGCACAAGACTTTATTTTTTATTCTATTCATATTCTATTTTATCTATAGCACACCTGTACATATTCATTCATTCTTTTTTTTTGTGGTTTATTTATATGTATACATATGTGTATTTTATTCATATCTTATTTTTATTATCTGTGTGTTGTTGTTGTCTCTGTGTACTGGAAGCTTGTGACACTAAAACAAATTCCTTGTATGTGCAAACATACTTGACAATAAAGCGCTTTCTGACTTCTTGATGTACTGAAATAACAAACACTAAAATTTAAATAGAAATAAATGAAAATTGCATAGACATAAAAAAATGAATAAAAATGACAAAAATGCACAACAATATTACTAAAATTTTAAATAAATAATAAATCATATAATAAGAAGATAATAATAAAAAAAATATAAAAATTATAAACACAAAACATGCAAGAATAAAAATATATTCTCATTATATTAATATGTTAATATTATAATTAACATTATAGTTTTATTAATATTCATATATTTACAACTATAATATTATCTCAATACTAAAACAACATTGATAGGAACATACAATTTCTTCCTTATCTCATTATTTTAATGACAAATTAAGCACATTTTGCCCTCAAATTATTACTGAAATGTGTCTAGATATTTTCTTTTGAGCTTTTTGTTTATAATTTTAAAAGGTAAATCTCATTTGATTCTCCTTATACTGTAATACAATGTTTTTTTTTGCTACCATGATAAATGCTACCATGCTATATAACTTGAATGCTATTTTTCATTTATTTTGATCTTGAGATGAAATATGAGCTGGACAGGTTTTGTGAGATTCACCCCATTATTCTGGAGGCTGGAGCTTGTCATTGTATAAAAGTGAAGGTTTAACGTTTCAGATAACACTGCAGCGATTAACACACTTGAGTGATGGCTGTTTACATGCATGAACACGTGACCCGCATCCACCCCCGTATCAGATGTGTGCTTCTGCCACAGAATAAAGCCCTGAATGAAAGAGTGATGATCTCTGAAACACTATAAGTTCATCAAAACAGTGGCTATGTTCCTTCCTAGGCAGTAAGATCATGCTGCCTCTTAAGATGCCTTTTGTTGGCCAAATTATAAGGCAGCATCACATGTATCTTTTGCAGAAAAGACAATCACGACACTTTGCCACTTGCTCAGCATAAATGAATAAATAAATAAAATGACATATGAAATAAAGATAAATGTAATGAAATATATAATTAATTCAATAGTGTGTTATTTTTAGTACTATAGTATTTATTAATATTTTGAATTAGCTTTTGTTTTTATATGTTCAGATATTTTTTTCTATTTCACTTTTAGTTTTAGTAATTTTATGTTCTTTTTAACACTTTTGTTTAGCTTTCGTTTATTTTATTTTTATTGTTATTTTTTATTATTAATTTTAGTACTTATTAATATTCAACTTATTAGCACTTCAACTTATTTTCAACATTTCTGCTTGTTTTTTAAGTTCTAATAAATATATTTTATTTCAGCTTTTCAGTTAACACAACATTTTTTTTTAGTTAACAATAACAACACTGATTCAATATTATAAAGACCATTTTACAAAATACATTACTACAAGCTTGGTGATAAAAACATTAGAGATGGTGGCCAAAATGAGGAAAAGTATATGGACATAATTCATTCAATACAAAGAAAGACTATTTTACCCAATATTTGTGTGACTATATCATTGCTATCTTAGCAACATAGCACTATCTCTTGAATTAAAACAGTCAAGTATCCCATGTGCTCTGCATAAGAAACAATGTTGATATAACATAGATTTGCTCCATATGTAGAGCATTCCAAATCAATCACATACAAGGTTTCATTTCGGTTAGAACGCTGCCTTAAAAGGCAGTAGACAGCAAGGCAGCTCGCTAGGTATTGGAGCAGAGCCATTATGTTTGGTTAATGGAGTTCTGTGCACTGTCTAACCGTTGACACTTCTCTGACTTAACGAATTACAATGGTAAGACAGATCAGGATGTCCTGGAAGTGTTCATCACAACAAGAACCTCTTAGGTGATCATACTGTATGTGTCTCTAGATCGTATCTGAACAATCTTTACTGATCGTTCGCTAGCTGTCGAGCACAAAAGCTTCCCTGATGTGCTGAATCAAACTGCACCTTCTTACTCTTGTCCTACTTGCACTTCTGAGTCGATAATCACCATCATCACAGCGACAATCATACGGGATAAGTGGACCTCTATAGATAACCCAACACAGTTGTTGTTGCTGCTCTGTTCTATCTCGGTTTGTCTGTCTGTGCGTCTGTCTCTCCATGAGACCTTCAAGTCATTCTTTTACAGCCGTAATAATTCCCTCCAAAGCCATTTGTATGGCAGTGTGTGTTGCCATGGCAACACCTTTCATCAATCACCATTTTAGTGCTGAAAGTGAATATAAATAATGTTTTACTTACACACACACACAGTGTCCCATTTCATGCATTTCCATTTATCAGAACTGTTTTAGATTAAACAAAGGGCTAAATCAACCTTCCAACAGTCAACAAACATGCTAATGTAATATCTCATTAAACAGAAAATAAAAACTGAGTCGAGAGGCTATTTTTCCACTTAATGCAATTTTAACGGAACGTGGTTATCTTATTACAGAACATGGCATGGCAACTGTCTGAAATAAAAAAAGGATTTACAGTCATCAGAGGCTCAGAATATTCTCATTTCATAGGCAATTCCTATGTGATGAAATGAACTAATGGGAAAAAAGGTTTTGTTTTTTTGTTCCTATGCTAATGCAGCAATGATTAAGCTGTTTTACATTGTAGAGTGTAATTCAATAGACCGGTATCCCCGAAGAAGTGATCATTAGGATTCAGTCTAATCATGCCGCGGATGCTCCGTAGGCAGGACATGATGTGCCCTTCCCCCTAATGAATGAAAATCAGCCATGCCAGGCTGCAAAAGCACTGAAACAATCCCACAATTCCCTTTTTATTTACAGAAACGAGATATAGGGGTGCTGCTATGTTAGGCAAGGTGCTCTTGTCTCGGACTGGAGCACGTTTGCTGATTTTATTCTCCTCCGAAACCCTTCACGGTCTCTCTGAGTGTGTGTCTGCCTAATTCACCCTTTTGTACTTCACAAACAATCATGACATTTTTATCAGCTCGCTGCTTCTTGCAGCTGCGCTGGAATGAGGGGATTAGAGCATGTTTAAACCAGGCTGCCGGGCGCGAGATGAGCGCGGGATGATAGCGCGCAGGTTAATTTCATTCAAACGCCAACTCGGGACCAGGAGATGCCGCCGGGGGAGCTTATTGCTCAGCTCAGTCGCGGTAAAATACGAGGGCTTCACGATGACTTCTTCTGAGGAACGACATGTTGGTGGAAGGTAGGTGAATCTCGGCGGGATGATGATGCTGGAGAGGATGTGAGGACTGAGGAGAAGATTCTCTCTCCTTCTCCCTCTGCGTTGGTGCGGAAGAGGAGGGGGAAACCGTTGATCTGCCTGCGCCGTTACGTCTCCAGCCAACGGATTCCATCTGAGGGGCGACACAGGTGCCGGTTTCGGTAGTTAAGGTGTGTGCGTGTTTGCATAAATGCATGAGATTAGAGATGTCAAGAGGAGGCAGCGCAGCCTCCATCATAGACTGATTGAAAGGCTGAGAAGAACAGGGTGAAATTTTCAGATAGATAGGCTACTCATCAGGCACAGCGCTGCTTTTCCGGTCAGTGGGAGTGCAAGCGAGAGAGAGAGAGAGAGAAACATTTGTGTGACGTGTGTGTGTTTGTGACAGCGTTCCCCCAGTGCGTAGTGGAGAGACAGGTCTGTGCGCTGACACTCACTCAAATGGGCTAATGCGCTTTGGAGCTGCGAGCAGGACCCTCTGGGAAACGTGTGTCGCTCGAACTGCCGGAGATGCTTTGAAGACCCGGATCTCTGCGCTACACGTGTTGAATCGCATACCTGCATATCCCTCTGCATCTTAGAACACTCCACACGCTTGTGCATTCGTGCAAACCATGGATTCTCTGGCCAACGACACGGACGGACTGGAGAACTCCTTGAAGTACTCCAAGTGTGACCAGACGGAGAAGATGTGGATTAGGCTGAAAGGAATGTAAGTGCTTCTTGTTTCATACTCTTTCGTCAGCACTCGGTTTGATTCCTGCACGGCAGATAGCTGTGATGCTGTGATGCTGGGAGTGGGTGAATCTTGACTCTTGGGGCAGCAAGTGTATGAATGTAATACTAATGAGACTGTCAAGCCTAATCAAGCAAGGTTGTTGTTCACATACTTGCTTCTGCTGACAGTTTTGCTTAATGAATTGTCAAAGTCTTGTAGTGTTGAGGTTCAGCGGTGTTTGGATTGGGTCATTTTGTGGAGGAACTTTAACAATCCAAACGTCATTTGTGGATTTAATTTTTAATGCAGATGTTGAACATTGCATTTCACCACAAACTCGGTGGTTACTACAGTTGTAGCTAACAATAGTGTTGTGCACAATACACCACTACTTTAAGGTCAGTTTAACATAATTTTAAGATAACTAACAATTTCAACTTATTTTTCAGTCACAATAAATAATAATAGATCATTTATCACACTTTATACTACAAACAGAAATAAAAGGATATACCCTTGCATAAAACTACAAAACATTTTAAGTATCATTAGTTGATGTGCAATTTAATTAACATTAATTTAATATTAACAAAGCATTTCAATGTATTTTTCAACATTGAATCAAATGCTATTTTAATATTATTGATATACTGTTTTAGTTTTTTTTATATATTTTAAATTAGATTTTATATTTATATTTTCCAATGTCATTTTAATTTGACAGTTTTTGTAATTTTGTTTCATTTTTATTAATTAAAAAAAATATATCTACATAGTTTTATATTTTATTTTTAATTTATTTTTATGTAATTTTATATGTTGCGTTGACAACTAGCTTAAATAAGCTTGATTTTTTTATATGTAATTTTTTCAGTTAATGTTTATAATTGTTATTGATTTATTTTTAACTCAGTTTTTTAGTTAGTTTTTTTCCCCCTGGTTTTAGTTAACAATAATTGCCCTGCTTTATATTCAAAACAGCAACAAAATAATATTCTCTTGACTCTTTATTTAGTATGAATGATGTACAATATTAATTTATTTTTGTTACGGCAATAAATTCATACATTTCCAGCATAAAAATGACCTTCTGTTGTTCTAGTCGCTGCTAAAAACAAAACCTTCAGTCTGATGTTAAATGCATTGGTGCTGAAGCAGAGGGCAATTTAATCAGACTTTATGACCCACAACAAAAGGAAATGTGTGGAAGTCACTGAATGGCTGATCCCTGGATTTAAACCAGTCTAGCTCCATCACCTCCCTGCAAAGCTCATCCAAGCCTCTTTGGTGAGCTCCATCTATCCCTATAGACTGATCGCGCTCTTCCATTCATCCCATCTGAGGTGGACAATGTCGTTTTGGGATGTGTTGAAACGTCCCTCCTGCTCAGTATCCAGGCCACAGTTGTTCCTCAGAAACTCCTAGTTGGAATAAACACAATCAAAATCAAAATGAATTATGTAGGCGGTTTAATATATAATGAAATATATTAGCTAATGATTTGCAATATGTTCCAATGCGTCTATGCTCAGTGAGAGCTCTAGATTTTCATTCTAATTTGCATCAGATAACAGCAGCTTCATACGATGACTAATTCACTGCAGTGGGAAAGTGAGAATTCCTTGAGATCCTGGCTTTGTTCACACTGGAAACAGAGCATGCTGTTCTTGTCAGTCCTGTCTTTTACATACGTAAAACTACTTTCTCCCATGGCATGTGCTCATTATGGCTGCAAGCTAACGTGCTTCCATTTTTTCTTACAGGCAGAAGTACAAAAGCACATCTCAAAGGTAAGTCCAAAGTTGGTCTCTATTTGTGTCACAGCAATTCATTGGACCAAATGAACATTTCATGCATGACAAGTAATGCAGGCTAGATGAATCTAACCGCAATCTTATCACTCCAGCTGGGTCACTAATGGTTTCATTGCCACCTCCATAGTGTGAGGGTTGCGTAATGGGTAAAGATCTGGCGTGCTAAAGTGAAGGTTGCAGCTAAAATCACGATTAAATGGGCTGATCAAGGAGCTGGAGAGATATTGACATTACAATCCAGCTCTTTCACCTGTGCCAATGAACATGGTGCTCCAAGGAGACCGTCTCTGTAATTAGGCTTTGTTAAACGGCTAAGCATCTCGATCCAGACAAAACATCAACCAGGAACGGGACACTGGTGTTCTTCCATTTCCTTGTGTGACAGCCCACACAATACAAACTGCACTTGCTGTCTGATGCTGTCTTATGATGTACGGATTACAGAAGTGGGGCAGCTCTGGAATGGAACGCTGAAGAGATTATCGCAACGCTTGCATGGCAGCTCTGTATTGATATTCCTCAAACATTCTGCTTAGGGTTTGTTCTAAAGCCCTGACATTAAGTATTGAACTTGTGCTATTGATTCAGGCCGAACCATTTAACATACAGACTTTAAACTGTTTGGTGGATAATGTTAGCTTTGGGTGTGCTTTTGTAAACTGTAAACTTTCATAGAACATTGATACATTCTTAAAATTAGTTTTTTTTATTGGAATCTGTGGTTCCACAAAGAACCTTTAACATCCATGGAACCTTTCCATTGCACAAATGGTTCTTTATAGTGGGAAAAAAAGTTTTTTTAGATTAAAATAGTAGAAAAAATGGTGCTTTTAAGAACTGTTAACTGAAAGGGGAACCAAATGGTTCTTTTATGGCATCACTGCAAATGATTAGAATTTTTATTTTTGAGTAGAATTGAATATTGAATTGCGGTCGGTCTTGTCTTCATACATAGGCAGATGCCTTCTAAGGCAGCATTCTATAGTAACCTGAGATGGAGACTTGACTTAAATGATTTCAAATAGAGTTTTGTATACATATTGGTAGGATTACAGCACAATACTGGAACACAACGTACATAGCATACACCAATTTTAAGTAAAATAGTCAATTGTCAATTCAATTGAACAATTTTTTGAGTGTTGACAATGACATACAGTGCCTTCCGATGTTTGGGTGGGGTTTTGGACAATATTAGCATAAATTTCAAAGAATTTCTTGACATAAATACATCATAATTTGTGATTATCATGACATCATTATGGCAAAATATACACATAGAGTCATTATATGTGCCTTTGGCAGCTGTGATGCCTAATTACTGGATTAAACTGGTTTAGGTTTCTTTCCTAAAGATAGCTTTTCTGATTGATTGCGAATTAGAACAAAGTTTAGAAATGGTTTATAAATAGCTCTAGTGTTTTATAGTTTTTTTTCCTGAATTAATTTTCTTTATTTCATCAAATGATAGCATAGTTTTTGTTCCTTATGAATTCAATTCCAAAATGATAAGGATTTAGTAGCTTCACACTAAAAAACAGGAAAATAACAATGTTAATGCTGTAAAATTAATTAGTTATGAAATTATTTCAATTCAGCTATAAGCAGCTCTACAAAAGACAATGGTGTCATTATCCAGCTCAAACCAGTTCAATGTTGATTCAATTCAGTTCAATAACTGGTTCAATGCTGGTTTTGGAGAGGGATGTTGTGAGTGTCATGATACTGGCAAATGCATTTTTTTTTACCACAACTAAATCCTTACTTAAAACTTTAACAAAATTCCTCCCTTGCAAATGATGCCGCAAATTTATAGACACATATTAAGTAAATAATAACCAAATAATCATGAATTAATATTATCTGCCAAAGCATTCAAAGTACATAGTACAGACATAGTGCATAAAACAAGTGCCAATGCATTTTCTCTGACACACATATACACACACACAAAGCATTTTGGGAAGTCGTGGCCTAATGGTTAGAGAGTCGGATTCGTAACCCAAAGGTTGCGGGTTCGAGTCTCGTACCGGCAGGGATTGTAGGTGGGGGGAGTGAATGTACAGCGCTCTCTCCCACCTTCAATACCACGACTGAGGTGCCCTTGAGCAAGGCACCGAACCCCCAACTGCTCCCCGGGCGCCGCACACACTGC
>NW_015646737.1:0-3746 GCF_001515625.1 Sinocyclocheilus rhinocerous | reverse complement strand
GAGAGAGAGAGAGAGAGAGAGAGAGAAAGAGAGCGAGAGAGCATTCTCTGGTTTATTTTACAGCCCAACATGTGATTCTCTGGATAAATATAGATCTAAATGGAAGCAGAGCCACAAGAAAACAAAATAGAAACCCTGATGTTTTGGATTACATAACAGCGGCAAACCAACGATCATTGTGAGACACAAGATAGTCTAAGTGATTAATAATTTCAGACAGTTAAAAAAATAAATAATAATAATAATAAAAACTATACCAGTTTGAGTTCAGTACTGGGCAAAATTGAAAACAGAGAGTAAATCTGAATCACGAAAAAATCAGAACGAGGCCAAAGTCAATAACCGGAATCTAATAACCGGTTCTTTAGAATGATTCATTCAAAAATACCGGCAAAGAAGTTCTCGAACCTTCCTTCATCGGTGTGGAAGGAGCGACGTGGATTCCCGTAACTACACCACAACTGAATCTATAGCGCAAAACATACAGCACGACCAGGATATTCCAATTCAAGACCAAGCGACTCTTAAGAATCAGGTATTTTTGTTGAATCAAACACATACAAAGCGACCAAAGTAGTTCGATTCCTGAATAAACGACTCTTGGGAACCGGTTCTTTTTAGTGGACTAAAATATACAGGGTGGTCAGTGTTGTCACATTACCATGCGAATGATTCTTATAAGTCGGTTCATTAAAAAGGTCTATCTACATATACTTTTTTTAAACGAATTTATTTCTTAATAGTGTTATCCGTTCTTTTGAAATCTGAAATGATCGTCATTTGGCAACAGACAGCCGATGGCAATTGATGCAATAAGAACTGAATCATTACCCAACATTTATTCCTCAAAAGTACGAAAAAAGCATCCTTAATGGAACCGTTATCGCAACCACTCCTAATTAAAATCACAGTTAAGGTGTAGCAGATGGCGTGACAGAGACCGTTTTGGTTTGCGCTGTGCCAACAGGACTCGCTGTTTCACTGTTACATCCACTCACCCTGCGCAAATCCCTGGCTTGTCAACGATCCAAAGAAGGCTAGTAATATTGTCACGAAGAAAAGTCTCCAAAACATGGTGTCTAATTGATTTATTCTCAGTCCCCGTTCGGGCGTTCAGGTCGAGCAGTCTGCAGTTTCACTCTAGCGCTGCTGTGCTGTGGATGTGGCTGCGCTTCCTGCTTTCTGCATCACGTGACTGGTTCTTTTCATCATTGGATAGCAAATGTGGCTTAAAACCGTGAGACAAAAAAATGTCATTCCTGCAGGAGGCGCTTGGCGGCTCAGAAAGATAAGTCTTCCATTGAGCAGCAATCAAACAGAAACCTGCACCGACAATTGCGTTGAATAGTAATTTACAAACAGTCGTGATTGGCTCATCCTGACAGACGCCGAGAAAAGTAACATGTACCACCCACGTGGTAACACAATGCTACTTTAACCGCAATATTTTACACTCAAATAATGACACTGAAACTTTAATAGCATTTGAATTAAAACTACACACAGGAAAAGTTTAAATATGAAGAATATTATTTAGACCTCATCGTATCTAACCATTTGGGCCGCTAAGCCCCGCCTCATTTCCGACCTCGTTTCATGCTGATACCCATTCCACTCTCTTATTGCCACGTGTTTGCCTCACACTTCCTTCAAATGTTGCCATCATGTCTAACAACAAAGCTTAACCGGCGAAACCATGCAATATTTGTTTGGCTTGTTAATAATTTGTAGAGCGACCTTTCCACCCACTATAAAGTACTTTTACCTTATGAACCAGCCCTCCCAACAAAATGCCTGGGAGTAATTTATAGGACATGCCCACAGGTCCATATCTCCTGAGTTTATTTTGCAACGCCATATAGGGTGCAAACACTCACTGGTTTTGAGACATAAGAGAGCTTTATACACAACTTTACCTGACTTTAGTTTTTAAAAAGGCAGCATTTCTAGATACCATAACTTAACGTACCAAAACACAGCCTACTTCAGATAGTTTATATGATATGCAAAATATGGTTATTCAAGCCATTCTATTCATTCAATTCATTCATTCTTTTTTTTTGTGGTTTATTTATATGTATACATATGTGTATTTTATTCATTTATTATCTAAAGCGCTTTCTGACTTCTTGATGTACTGAAATAACAAACACTAAAATTTAAATAGAAATAAATGAAAATTGCATAGACATAAAAAAACGAATAAAAATGACAAAAATGCACAACAATATTACTAAAACTTTAAATAAATAATAAATCATATAATAAGAAGATAATAATAAAAAAAATATAAAAATTATAAACACAAAACATGCAAGAATAAAAATATATTCTCATTATATTAATATGTTAATATTATAATTAACATTATAGTTTTATTAATATTCATATATTTACAACTATAATGTTATCTCAATACTAAAACAACATTGATAGGAACATACAATTTCTTCATTATCTCATTATTTTAATGACAAATTAAGCACATTTTGCCCTCAAATTATTACTGAAATATGTCTAGATATTTTCTTTTGAGCTTTTTGTTTATAATTTTAAAAGGTAAATCTCATTTGATTCTCCTTATACTGTAATACAATGTTTTTTTTTGCTACCATGATAAATGCTACCATGCTATATAACTTGAATGCTATTTTTCATTTATTTTGATCTTGAGATGAAATATGAGCTGGACAGGTTTTGTGAGATTCACCCCATTATTCTGGAGGCTGGAGCTTGTCATTGTATAAAAGTGAAGGTTTAGCTTTTCAGATAATCACGCAGCTATTAACACACTTGAGCGATGGCTGTTTACATGCATGAACACGTGACCTGCATCCACCCCCGTATCAGATGTGTGCTTCTGCCACAGAATAAAACCATGAATGAAAGAGTGATGATCTCTGAAACACAAGAGTTCATCAAAACAGTGGCTATGTTCCTGACCAGTCTTCATAGGCAGCAAGATCATGCTGCCTCTTAATATGCCTTTTGTTGGCCAAATTATAAGGCAGCATCACATGTACAGTGGGGAAAATATTTATTTGATCCCCTGCTGATTTTGTAAGTGACTTACAAGTCACTTTGTGCCCACTTACAAAGAAATGAAGGGTCTGTAATTGTAATCTGATAGGTTTAATTTAACGTATAGAGACAGAATACCAACCAAAAAATCCAGAAAAAACACATTATAGAAAGGTTAGAAATTGATTTGCATTTCAGTGACTGAAATAAGTATTTGATCCCCAAGCAAAACATGATTTAGTATTTGGTGCAGAAACCCTTGTTGGCAAGCACAGAGGTAAGAGGTTTGTTGTAGTTGGTCACCAGTTTTGCACACATCTCAGGAGGGATTTTGATCCACTCCTCTTTACAGATCCTCTCCAAATCCTTAAGGTTTCTTGGCTGTCTTGCCCATGGTGGTGGGAGAGGTTGGAATGGAAGATACAGATTGTGTGGACAGGTGTCTATTTATACACCTAACGAGCTGACATTAGGAGTAACTTCTTAAAGTGACAGGACTAATCTGTGTTCCACATGGGCACATAACCAATCTGTGGGAGCCAGAATTCTTGTTGGTTGGTAGGGCATCAAATACTTATTTCACTCACTGAAATGCAAACTAATCTCTAACCTTTATATAATGTGTTTTTTTCTGGATTTTTTGGTCGGTATTCTATCTCTATCCATTAAAATAAACCTAGCATAAAAATTACAGACCCTTCATTTCTTTGTAAGTGGGCAAACTT
>NW_015646736.1:1396-1671 GCF_001515625.1 Sinocyclocheilus rhinocerous | reverse complement strand
TTTTTATTTATTAAACTGATTATATGTGAGCGACTCCAGACTTCTTCTTTTAGTTTAATTGCAGATTGCAATCATAACTTGTCAGGTGCATACCGCCACCTACTGTACCGGAGTATGCAGCATGATTATATATGTAGCTTTTAGTGATGTTAGGTTCTTGAACGAATCGTTCTTTTGAGCCGGTTCTCCGGAAGTAACCGGTTGAGTCGGTTCACAAATCGAACTGAATCGAACTTTAGTTCCGGGTTGATGACGCAGGACGCACAGCCGAAGTA
>NW_015646736.1:0-880 GCF_001515625.1 Sinocyclocheilus rhinocerous | reverse complement strand
CTTATCCAAGTTGTAGGCTAGTCAATATTGCTCAGTCAGTCGTATCTGAAGATCCGCAAATGAAACTGTGACCACAAACACCATTAACTTAAGTGAATTATATGGCAATAATTAGCAATATGCTTTCACACAAATAACTTTATGTTTGAATGTTTCAACATGCGTTGACACGAATGACTTACAATACAATACAACATGGCATTGAGTTGTTAGAAAAGAAATGCGTAGAGACGTTATTGCTTGATGACGTCAGGAACCGATGAATCGGCTTTTTTAACTGGTTCAATGAGCCGATCTGTCCGAAAAGAACCGGTTCGCGGAAATGAATTGGACTTTGCATGACTAATAGCTTTACGTAATCTTAAAAAAACAAAAAAACTATATGCATACACACACATGTATGTATGTATGTATGCATGTATATATATATATATATATATATATACACACACATACACCCTCGAGGTTCCATTTTCTTCCAGCCTGATTAATCTTTTGCCTTAGACTATTCCACTCTTCCTTATATTTTATACAATATAACAGTATATGTGCTGTGTTTTTTGTGATTTTACATTCCATACATTCGCAACACCAAACTAATGAAACACAAGAATATAAATACACAGGATAACAAGGAACAGGTGAGGCTAATGAATCACCATGGCAACAAACCAGGGTAACTATGGAGACAAACAAGGAATAAGTGGAAACAAGGGCAACAGGAAATAAACACAGGAAGTGAAACAGCAGAACAAAAGGAACATGGAATACGCTTCAACATAAGAGTCCCTGAACACAAAACAGGGGAAATTAGACAGAGGTTATAACACTCATGATTGCTGTTTTCAAAGATGCATTGATACAAAAAACACTACACAGC
>NW_015646735.1:0-1260 GCF_001515625.1 Sinocyclocheilus rhinocerous | reverse complement strand
CACCACGCAGCCACAACAAGCACTGCTCATGGAAACTATCCCGGCGGAGCCCTGCCCACAGAACTCATCACAGACGGACCGTGACGCATCAGAACAGCTCCAAGACTCAGTACCCAAGGACGACTGGAAAACAGGGCCCAGCTCGTCTTCCTCCTCCTGTGAGAGCTCTCCGGCCGCTGCCACAGCGCCAGGGCCCAAACCCTCCATCTGCTGTAGGTGAACCAAAAACAACTGATAGCAGCTCTCAGTGATATGTGTCGGGTCCCCGCTATGATAGCAGCAACATTCACAAATGTTTACAGAACAAGCGGGAACCCAGTGTGCCTGTAGTTTTCTCTATTTCTCTTTTATCACGTGATAGAAAGTCTAAGGCCTTCTCAAGCCGTACGGCTGACCCATTTAATCTGCGGCCTATTATGCATCAAACTAAGATTGCTGAGACAGAACGTAATGCCATCAAGTTAGCATTTTTAAACATTCGCTCACTAAAAAATAAAAAATTTCTGATCAATGACTTAACCACAAACAACCTGGATTTTATGTTTCTAAACAAAACATGGCCAGAAGACAGCTGCAGTGCAACAGTCCTCAATGAAACAGCCCCGAAACATGGCTAGAAGACAGCTGCAGTGCAACGGTCCTCAATGAAACAGCCCCTCCTAACTTTACTTTCATGAGTGTCTGTAGGACTGTTGGGAGAGGTGGAGGTGTAGCTGCTCTATTTAAAGATGTCTATCAATGCAAGCAAGTGTCATTTGGTCAGTACTTGTCCTTTGAATATCTAGGTATTGTGCTGAAAGGTGCTCCACACATTCTGTTTATCATTATTTACAGGCCTCCAAAATACTCTCCAGCCTTTGTTTAAGAGTTCACAGAACTGTTATCAATGATTTCCACAGAGTTTGACTGTTTTGCTATTGCAGGGGATTTTAATATTCACATAGATAATGCAGAAATCAAAACTACAAAAGAAATTATAACTATTTTTAACACTTTTGGCCTGATTTAGTATGTGCATGAACCCACACACAATCGTGGACATACTCTAGATTTAATCATCAGTAGAGGTCTAAACATTTCATCCATTGTTATTAAGGATGTAGCACTATCTGATCACTTCTGTATTTTCTTTGATATATTGATCTCTGTTACCACTGAATCTAGATCTGTCTCTGTCAGAAAGAGATGCATTAACGCAGGGGCGTTATATTTCATGAAGTGAGGGGGACAGAAATGTTATATATATATATAACATATATA
>NW_015646734.1:365-520 GCF_001515625.1 Sinocyclocheilus rhinocerous | reverse complement strand
AAGCCCCTTTCTTTCCTCCCGATGTCTGCCAGGTTCACCCACAGACGCCTCTCCATCACCACCATAGCTGCCATGGATCTGCCCATAGCAGAGGCAGCCTGCTTAGTAGCACGGAGAGCGAGATCCGTGGTGCGGCGCAACTCAGCTACCTCATC
>NW_015646734.1:0-270 GCF_001515625.1 Sinocyclocheilus rhinocerous | reverse complement strand
CTCACCCATAGAGAGATAGCTGGCTAGCGTCTCTTCTACCGGGGGCATCCTCTCATAGCCGTTTTTGCACATCGCCTTGATGTTGGCATAACTGGTATGCTGGAACCGATGGATGCGTGAGGAAAACGGCCTCTTCCATTCCTTCTCGATCTCAGTATGGAGATCAGGAAGGAAAGGAAGGCTCACCTGAGCTGGAGGGCTATGGCTAGAAAGATAACGTTCATTGAGACGACCTCGCGATGTCACTTCCTTAGTCCGCTTCCACGGCAA
>NW_015646733.1:1359-1593 GCF_001515625.1 Sinocyclocheilus rhinocerous | reverse complement strand
CAGCAGTATATTTCATTGTACACATGGGGTACTTTTTATCCCTGTCTGCACCAAAACCATCTTGAGTGTTTGTTGCTAAAAAGCACATTTTTTAGTTACATCTGACCATAGAAGCCAGTCCCATTTGAAGTTCCAGTCGTGTCTGACAACAGAATATGCTAGGGATTGTTTTTGGATGAGAGCATTTTCTTTTCTTGATTTTTTTTCTTGAAACCCTCCCAAACAACATGTGGT
>NW_015646732.1:0-626 GCF_001515625.1 Sinocyclocheilus rhinocerous | reverse complement strand
ATCCAAAAATACAAAATAGAAGAAAGAGTTCAAACTGAACACAATCCTGCTACTCAAGCTGTGTATGAAAACTTTTCTATATACAGTATATTTATTTGCTTTTATTTATTTTTATAAATATTTATTACTTCTTTTCCATTTTCCATTTACTTGTACTTTTACTTTCAATACTTAAGTACGTTTAAGATTTTAAAAATACTTTTCGTACTTAAGTACAATAAATATCACATACTTTAAGACTTTTACCCAAGTGTTGGTGCTGCTTGCATGGCCTTCGCTACTCCCTGAAACAGACTCAGCTGCACCACACGGATGTTCTCTTGTTTGCCCAGGATCCGCACACACCTTGACAGCAAAAACATTTCAGACACACAGTAAAAGAGAGATACTTTCAGAACTGCTGAAAAGATTCATATTAACATTTTCTCGTTTTTGGTCTCGTTCTGTATCGCGTATATTGTCAGTGTCTGCGCTTGCTTGGCCATTTGTTGTGGAGAAAATAAGGAAAGTGTGTCCAGCTGAATTAATTTAGTATTTTGTTAGACGGGTATAAAAAAGCTTGACGCGTGACGGCCTACTCTTGTGAAGACCGAAGAGTGTAAAGACCATCGACTCCACCGGGCAGG
>NW_015646731.1:0-884 GCF_001515625.1 Sinocyclocheilus rhinocerous | reverse complement strand
GTGTGCACGCTGAGCACTTTGCGCACTTTCTAAAATCCACATAGTCGTAAGTGTGCATGCTAAGACTCTACGCACTTTCTGAAATCCTGTATGGTAAGGGTTACGCGTTATTAGCCTCGTTCCCTTTCTCTGAGTTGGCTTAGACCCCGGTACTCGCCTTGGGCTCCACTCAACCAGTGTCTCTCTGTTGACACACTTTTGAAGCATCGCTCCCCTCACCATTGAGGGTTATTGTGAGCATGGTGCTTTCTTTCGAGCGTTTGAATTCTCTCCCCTTCTGAGGAGTTGGATTCCTCGCTCCGTGGGCTGTTCTCGTGGTAGTGTTTAGCAGTGCTCCCCTTTAACAAAGGGTTGCCTATGAGCACGCTACTCCTTTCTGAATTCGGAGTTCTCCTCTCACATGAGAGTTGAGTTCTCTGTTTTTTCCAGAGCACCTGGAACCGGCAACATCAGGCGAACTAGGCCCTTCATCTGCCTCCCTGGTGCGCTGAGTTTTTTGGTTAAGCTTGCAGTACGCTTACCCTTCTGATTTCTAACGAACATGCTGTAGGTCGAGCCCCCTCTCGACTGAGAGCTGGGTGTGTTGCTCCCTCAGATAGGTAACTTACTGCTAGCCATTCCAGCATTTTACCATAGATCGAGCTGATGGCTTCTCGAAAATTTTGTTCTGGTAATGTACCATTTCCATCTATGGGCTGCTCTTTCAGAGTGCCACGAGAGAACATGGTATCTTTAAAATCCATGTTATGGTAAGTGTGCACGTGAAGTCTTTGTACACTTTCTAAAATCCACACTGTGGTAAGTTCGCACGCTAGTACTTCCACCTTGGGCACCACTCCACCCGGTTCCACCTTGGGCACCACTCCACCTATGTATCCTCTGGA
>NW_015646730.1:1204-1395 GCF_001515625.1 Sinocyclocheilus rhinocerous | reverse complement strand
AATACAATCACACCGGCGTGATTAGAACGTTCAGTGCTTCATATCATCAGCTCTTAAATTAAAATCTGCGTTCACTGACTGGCGAGATACAGACGCGTTTGTACAGCACTGCGCATTAACCAATCACACACGATACTGTTGAGCTTATGAATGCAATGACCAATCAGAGGTGTTCAGATGAGTCATCGCTG
>NW_015646730.1:304-801 GCF_001515625.1 Sinocyclocheilus rhinocerous | reverse complement strand
TGGCATGACACCCATATCTGTTAATTAAGTAAACAGACAGGTTTTTATGCATAGTTAATAGAGTACATTATTAGGTTACTTTGACCATCGCTCACTATAGATCAACATAATCTATAAATGTGAGAATCAAGATATTTAATGATATAGTTAATGCGTTTGGAGATGTTTCGAATAAAAAGGAAAAAATAAATAAAACATAAGTGCTGTTGTGGCTGCTGTGTGTCACATGACGACCCCCCCAGTCGTGCCCCCTCAAAAATAATGAATGCATGACGCCCCTGATCTTATCATCTTATCATCTGATCATGTTTGTATTAGTGCTACTGGATCTTAGCGATGCGTTCGACACTATTGACCACAACATTCTTTTGAATAGACTAGAAAACTTTGTTGGCATTAATGGAAGTGCATTAGCATGGTTCAAATCATACTTATCTGACCGCCATCAATTCGTAGCAGTGAATGAAGAGGTATCATATCGATCACAAGTGCAGTAT
>NW_015646730.1:0-244 GCF_001515625.1 Sinocyclocheilus rhinocerous | reverse complement strand
ACTAGGGCCGTTACTTTTCACGCTTTACATGTTACCCTTGGGAGATATCATCAGGAAACATGGTGTTAGCTTTCACTGTTATGCTGATGATACTCAGTTCTATAATTCTTTGCGGCCCGGCGAAACATAACAATTTGAAAAACTAACGGAACGATAGCCAATATAAAAAACTGGATGACAAATAATTTCTTACTGCTACATTCTGAAAAAACAGAGGTGTTAATTATCGGACCTAAAAACTCTG
>NW_015646729.1:0-1249 GCF_001515625.1 Sinocyclocheilus rhinocerous | reverse complement strand
TGTTTTATAAAAATAATTTTTTCAAAATACTTGTGTTTTTATTGTACAGTGCAGTGTATTATTGTAATAGTAATTTTTTGGGGTTTTTTTGTTATAAAAGTAATAAATTATACATCTCTTTATTGATTTATTTGATTTTTATCATTTAAATAATAATAATAGAATAATTTCATTTTTAATAAAATTTGTTTTTTTTTTATTAGTAGTATTATTATTGTATAGACATTGAATGGGGAAAAACAGTTTTTTTTTATAATAATATATTATTTTCTAATAATAATTCTTAATTTTTTTTCTTGTTACACGTACCTCTGCTCTGTCCTTTGGTATTTTTCACCCATTTTATAGTCAACCAAAGTGAAAGTTTTTAGCCAGATCACTTTGAAAATATCACACCTCTTCTCTACAATCCGCACAGTGTGTGATGAGTTTTGTCATTTGCAAAGCTAAACGAATAAATGTAAAAGTTGAATATTTAGGGTTTGGGGATTTAGAACAAACCGCTAACCCTACAGTAATAGTGATGCTTGCCTTAGCATACTTAAAATAAATTTTCCTAACATGGCAGCGGTCACAGGACAGTCCCCGGTAAGAGAGTTGGTTATCTGTGTGAGAAACCGCTGTGTTTTTCATGGCTTTGTTTTAATTAATCCCATCCAAACCGAGACTGTTTTTGTGGGCTCGTAAGTGTGAGCTAATATAGTCAATGTTATTTAGGCTGGGAGAGAGAGAAAGAGAGTTCACATGCTCCAGAAGCTTCAGCGCACATTTAGCCCATCTGTCCGCAGCCACAGTGAGGAACGGCCACATTTATTTACCATTCTTCTCCAGTGTCCAAGATTCCTTCAGAACTCGGTGGTGAAAGGTTACGGCTCGCTTTGGTTTGGCCTTAATTGGGTCAGGTCTGGCTAAAGGCAAGAGACTAGCTGTCAAACAAAGTCTGCTGCCAAAGTCCTTGACATTACCAACATGAGTTCATCACTTGCTGAAAAAAGGGCTTAAAAAACAAGTGGTGCGTTCCCCCCACCTTCCCATGGCTAAATATAAGCCCATCTAACGTCAGAAAGCCCAAAAGGTACATCCACCTATAAATAACAGGGGCGGCTGGACACTAAAGCCAACAGACGAGACTGAAGTTGAAAGGACTATGTAAAATGTTTGACGTCCATGCAGCTCTGGGACAGATAGCAGTTAAGCATGCTTGTAACTTAAAGAGCAACAAGTGCAGAGTCTAAGCGGTTTTCAAGAT
>NW_015646728.1:789-931 GCF_001515625.1 Sinocyclocheilus rhinocerous | reverse complement strand
AATATCTTGATTATCCCCAAGACTTTTGGGCAAATATGGACTGATAAGACAAAAGTTGAACTTTTTGGAAGGTGTGTGTCCTTTTACATCTGGCGTAAAACCAACACAGCATTTCATAAAAAGAACATCATACCAACAGTCA
>NW_015646728.1:0-650 GCF_001515625.1 Sinocyclocheilus rhinocerous | reverse complement strand
CGGCGGGTCGCTTGAGTTCAGGGGTTCTGGGCTACAGTGGACTATGTCAATCGGGTGTCTGCCCTAAGTTCGGTATCGATATGGTGCTCCTGGGGGAGCTTGGGACCACCAGGTCGTCTAAGGAGGGGTGAACTGGCCCAGATCGGAGATGGAGCAGGTCAAAGCCCCCGTGTTGATCAGTAGTGGGGTTGTGCCTGTGAATAGACACTGCAGTGCAGCCTGAGCGATACAGCGAGACTCAGATGTTGGCGTGCAATTTTCGTGTAATATCTTAAAGGGGTCATATGATGCTGCTAAAAAGAACACTACAGGCAAAAACATTGTTTTTCATGCATTGATCAATTCGGAGTTTTTTTTTGTTTTTTTTTTGCTTTTTATAAAGTTTTTTTTTTCCTTCAGACTAGACGATTCCAGAAAGAAAACATCCAAAATACACCTTTAGGTGTTGCTTTGCACTTCATCTATTTGCATCTGTAGATTTCAGTTATATTGTTTTTTCACAAAATGATTTTTTTTTCCTCCTGAGTCAGAAATCTTCACTTCAGCAGCACTTACACCTAACTTTACAGTTTTATTCCTAAATGAGACCTAGCAGTAAGTTACAATAGCTGAGGGAGCATAACACCCAGCTCTCAGCCGAGAGGGGGCTC
>NW_015646727.1:1200-1311 GCF_001515625.1 Sinocyclocheilus rhinocerous | reverse complement strand
ACAAGCTTTATGGAGATGCTGATTTCCTTTTCCAGCAGGACTTTACCCCATATGACCTGAACCCCATATGGAATCTATGGGATATTTTCAAGAGAAAGATGAGAAACAGTC
>NW_015646727.1:0-824 GCF_001515625.1 Sinocyclocheilus rhinocerous | reverse complement strand
ATTGAAATACATTTATTTTGTGCTAAGAATACTACAATTACATTCACATATTTATGTGCTTAATAAAAATACCCTCAATTGTACTTTTAGTATACTAAACTGGTACACTTAAAGTCTGCTAAACTGGAACAACTAATTTTGTACTTAATGCACTTTAATTGTGCGGAAGTAGTTCTGAAGTCCAACTAAAGATATACTAAAATATATTTAATTGTGCTAAAGTGGAATTATTGCAAGTATACTTCAGGTACACTCTAAATATCTCACATTTAAAGATCAATATTATTCAAAGATCATACAATCCTCATCAATACTGACATTAAAAGACATTTTAGGCTTCATATTAAGAAATGTGCATTGTGCAATAAAGAAATACTCCAAATAAAGTTCAATTATGATTTTATATCAGTAAGTCTTAAGTGATATGTGACCCTGGACCACAAAACCAGTCTTAAGTCGCTGGGGTATGTTTGTAGCAATAGCCAAAGATACATTGTTTGGGTCAGAATTATAGATTTATCTTTTATGCCAAAAATCATTAGGACATTAAGTAAAGATCATGTTTCATGAAGATATTTTGTAAATTTCCTACCGTAAATATATCTAAACTTAATTTTTGATTAGTAATATGCATTGCTAAGGACTTCATTTGAACAACTTTAAAGGCAATTTTCTCAATATTTAGATTTTTTTGCATTCTCAGATTCCAGATATTCAAATAGTTGTATCTCGACCAAATATTGTCCTATCCTAACAATTCGGATGATGAATAACTGTCCATTTTGAAAAATTGACACTTAAGACTGGTTTTATGGTCCAGGGTC
>NW_015646726.1:0-497 GCF_001515625.1 Sinocyclocheilus rhinocerous | reverse complement strand
TCAGTGCAGATGAGCAGATATCTGTGCAAATCATCATTTACATCATCAGTCTTCTTTCACCATGAGCAGATATCTGTGCAAATCATCATTTACATCATCAGTCATAAAACTCTTCTTTCACCTTCTACAGGAAGAACATGAAGACACTCAGTGAGTTTTTCTGCTTGTTTCTTACTGACTTACATTGTAGGAAGTCGTTCCTGGTTCTGGGAACAATGTTGGTGAGTGTTTCTGTGGCAATCAACAGACATGAACAGTGTGATTCTCATGATCCTGCATCCATTTCTAAGACATTTCTAATATGATGTTCTACATTATATGAGCTGATGATAGACTCTTTTCTGAGAGCAGATGAATCTCCAGGACTTTACCTCTGTCTGAGATCTTCTTGAGCTCCTCTTTGCAGAAATCCTCCAGTTTGTCTCTCAGCTGAAGGACAGATTCTCTCAGAACATCAGAAGAGACGAGAGAACTGAAGAGATCATCATTTACGTCTG
>NW_015646725.1:0-509 GCF_001515625.1 Sinocyclocheilus rhinocerous | reverse complement strand
TTAATAAATATTACATGAAATTTATTAACAATTGTTGCTGCTCCAGTTAAGTTCAGTGTGGTCTCTTTAAGCTCTTCTACGTTGAACGCCTATGTAAATACTTCATAAACATACTTTAAATATTAAGTGATGGTTGTCACTTTAAGTTAAGTTAATCGATTTTCTATAGATTGTCAACTCAAATCTGCAGACTGGCTCTGACCTTTAGCAACTAGCATCAACTTCTCCAGACTGTAAATCGGTGGAAAATCAGATACAAAAAAAAAATATTGTAGTGTATTCCAGCCTTAAGAGACTATAGATAAGTTGACCTTTATTTAATAAGAGGCTTCATAATGAGGCTTGTTTCTGTGTTCATCCCCGTGAATGAAATGATTTATTGGTTTGTTTTGTTATTTGATTTTTGAATATGTGTTACTTAGCTGAACATGGACTAGTATAGATGCTGCAATGTGTTTAAATGCCACTTCACTATCAATATATAACTGATCAAATTGAATGCCTTGTTG
>NW_015646724.1:0-970 GCF_001515625.1 Sinocyclocheilus rhinocerous | reverse complement strand
ATACTTTTTTGCGCAAAGAAAACTAAAATAACTACTTTATTCCACATTTTCATCTCTACTGCGTCCCTTTTGACGCGCGTTCACGACAGTACCATGACGCGAGCGTGTGGCAGCTACAGTTGAACCACTGATGTCACACGGACTACTTTGTCGATCATCTACTTTTCTGTCTGGACCTTGAACATGGTAGTTACCTTGCTGTCTATGGGAGGGTCAGAGAGCCCTCAGATTTCATCAAAAATATCTTAAATTGTGTTCCGAAGCTCTCAGATTCCATCAAAAATATCTTAATTTGTGTTCCGAAGATGAACGAAGGTCTTATGGGTCAACATGAGGGTGAGTAATTAATGACAGAATTTTCATTTTTGGGTGAACTAACCCTTTAATTTTCAGATTTATCCATTTACCTGGTCATGTAATTGATGAACTGCTCTTCAAGATCACTATAACATTACACATTAAAAACGGCACTTATTATGCATCTACTTAGAGTTTAAAAAATAACAATATACAACATACACAACCATTCTAAAAGTTTAGGGTCAGTACGTTTTTTTTTTTTCAAGAAATGAATACTTCTATTCAGTAAGAATGCATTAAATTGATCAAAAGTGACATTAAAAGACTTTTCTACTAAGTTTAAAAATGTCCCAATTTCCACAGAAACAAACATTGATAATAATAAGAAATGTTTCTTGAGCAGCAAATCAGCATATTAGAATGATTTCTGAAGGATCATGTGAATTCAGCTTTTCATCACAAAAATAAATTATATTTTACAAAATATTCAAATAGAAAACAGTTATGTGAAATTGTAATAATATTTCACAATTTTGCTGACTTTTACTGTATTTTTGATCAAATAAATGCAGCCTTAGTGAGCAGAAGAGACTTCTTTGAAAAACATAAAAAAATATTACCGACTCCAAACTTTTGAACGATAATGTAAATAAAACATGAAAGCACCTCA
>NW_015646723.1:0-1787 GCF_001515625.1 Sinocyclocheilus rhinocerous | reverse complement strand
TTTGAGCAATAGATGTTTTTCAGTTAATTATAATAATAAAATCTCTGGTAAAAAACATCTTCCTTGGGGGGGTTCCGCAAGGCTCTATCCTTTCTCCTATCCTTTTTTCTTTATACTTGCTCCCTCTGGGCAGCATTTTTAGAAAGTATGGTGTATCATTTCATTGTTATACCGACGACACGCAAATGTATCTACCAATCAGACATTCCACAAATTCATTTGAGTCATTTCTAGAGTGTTTAAAGGACATAAAAAATTGGATGGCGAAAAATGTTTTAATGCTAAATGAGGAAAAAACAGAGGTCATTGATTTTAGCCACCCAAATAACTCCACAAAAAATGTATTAGATGCGAGCCCTCTGGCACCGTATTTGAAAAAAAAAACAGTAAGAGATTTAGGCTTCCTAATTGATAATAACCTAAAATTAGATAAGCAAATTAACTCAGTGGTTCGGGCTGGTTTTTATAATTTGCGTTTATTAGCCAAAGTTAAACCGTTCTTAACAAACTCAGACTCTGAAAGAGTAATCCATGCCTTTATTCTATCACGGCTGGATTTCTGTAATTCTTTGTATTCTGGCATCACCGCCACATCTTTGTCTCGACTACAATCAGTACAAAATGCTGCGGCGAGGTTACTAAAAAAGGTAAAGAAATATGAATCAATTACCCCTGTGTTAGTTTCTTTAAATTGGCTCCCAGTCCATTTTAGAATTAAAGATAAAATGTTATTGTTCGTGTTCAAATCTTTAAACAACCAGGCCCCATTGTATTTGGCAAACCTTTTAATCCCATATAATCCTCCTAGAACATTACGATCAGAGAATCAAAAATTACTTGTAGTGCCTAGAACAAATCGCCTATATAAAGGCGATCGGGCCTTCGCTGTGATAGGGCCGAGACTTTGGAATGAGTTGCCCCTGCCGATCAGGTCTGCCAAATCACTGTCAATTTTTAAGAAACTGTTGAAAGCACATCTAATGTTGGTAGCATACAATGATTGATGATAGGGCCGAGAATTTGGAATGAGTTGCCCCTGTCGATCAGGTCTGCCAAATCACTGTCAATTTTTAAGAAACTGTTGAAAGCACATCTAATGTTGGTAGCATACAATGATTGAGGTGGTGTTTTATATGTCGATGTGGTGTTTTATGTTGTCGATGTTTGTTTCCATTCTTGTACTTTTTATGTAAAGCACTTTGGTTCAACGTCGGTTGTGTTTTAAATGGTGCTATATAAATAAATAAACAAGAACAAGAAAACGGATACATATTCGTCAGAGCTTGGAGGAATTTGCTGCTCCTAGAAAACTGAACTTTGAATTGATAATATTATGACCTAATCCAAAGATGAGAAAGTGACCGAGGGCTTATATTTTCTCAGCTCACGTCACTATGTGACTTTTTTGGTATGTTTGTTCGACCTATCTGGCTGGCGCTGCGGTTACCCATTTATATCTCTGGCTGTCAGGAAGAATGAAAAAGAAAAAGTTATTTTACTGTATGTTAATTTATAATCTTACAGTTACATTAGCACTGCTTATGTTTTCAAAATTATGTGAAATATGTAAAGTTCACGGCATAGACTCTTTAAAATACGTCCAAGAGTTTTACACACCAGGGCTGCGTTTCTCAATAACAATTGATCTTGGCGATTAAGAGCATTTTCTATGAGTAATTTTACAAAGGTTTGTTATTGTTTTACATGCATTTCCCAAAAATGCATTTAAAGGGGTCCTATTTTGCTTTTTCACTTTTTTAATTTTAGTCAGTGTGTAGCGTGTATGT
>NW_015646722.1:0-593 GCF_001515625.1 Sinocyclocheilus rhinocerous | reverse complement strand
CACACACCGTGAACACACACCTGGAGCAGTGGGCAGCCAATGCTGTGGTGCCCGGGGAGCAGTTGAGGGTTCGGTGCCTTGCTCAAGGGTGGTATTGAGGGTGGAGAGAGTGCTGGTTATTCACTCCCCCCACCGACAATTCCTGCCGGACCTGAGACTCGAACCTGCGACCTTCGGGTTACAAGTCCGACTCTATCCATTAGGCCACGACTACCCATGAACGTCAGGACATCTGTCCGAGAACTGAATCTCAAGAGAAAATGGGTCATGCAGCAAGACAACGACCCCAAGAAAGTGGGTCATGCAGCAAGACAACGACCCCAAGCACACAAGTCGTTCTACCAACGAATGGTTAAAAAAAGAACAAAGTTAATATTTGGAAAAAACATTAAGTCGGAAGTCAAATTCCGGACCTTAATCCAATTGAAATTTTGTGGAAGGACCTGAAGCAAACAGCTCATAGGAGGAAACCCACCAACATCACAGAGTTGAAGTGGTTCTGTACTGAGGAATGGGCTAAAATTCCTACTAGCCATTGTTCAGGACTAATCAGCAGTTACAAGAAACATTACTTGCAGTTATTGCTGCAAAAG
>NW_015646721.1:0-496 GCF_001515625.1 Sinocyclocheilus rhinocerous | reverse complement strand
ATCATCCACCATAGAATGCTTCAGTATTTACCTACAGTATTACACGTCACACTTTTGTGTCACGTACATTGTAATCCTGATTTCATATAAACACAATTTTTAAAAAAAATCACCATGCCATCTGGCCCATTGACACTGTTTTTGCAAGGAGCGCCATTCAGACAACAGACAACCAACTTTATAAATTAAACTTATCCATTGATAGATTATTTTAACATTTTTGTGCATAACATAAGAGTAGATGCAGTTTCATTTTATTTCATATCTTTATTACCGTATTGTCCCGAATATAAGACGATGTTTTTTTCTTGGAAATACATCTGAAAAAACGCGGTCGTCTTATATTCAGGGTCTAGACTTTGACATGTCAATAATACACCCACAACAATAGGTGGCGCCAAAACTGCATAAAACGAGTGTGCCATGAAATACTAATGTAATGCGTGTTGTGAAGATCGCGAATAAAAACAAAAGAAAAAGAAAACCTTACAGCTGC
>NW_015646720.1:31858-31993 GCF_001515625.1 Sinocyclocheilus rhinocerous | reverse complement strand
GTTTTATTAGTTATTTTGTGCCGTGACGGTGAGGGCGGGAACATATGTAACGTAGTCACGCACACTTACTAGACCATCTCATTCTAGCGTTTAATGCCGAGGAGGACTGTAGACTGCATCTGAAGGAAGGACTGA
>NW_015646720.1:10753-31735 GCF_001515625.1 Sinocyclocheilus rhinocerous | reverse complement strand
GAAGTGCGATTGCGTCACAGCGGCGCGACGAAGGCTGTCCCAAACTGAAGTGTGCGGACGCCGAAGTGCGCATTTGAAGTGTGATTGCGTCACAGCGTCACGACGTAAGCTGTCCCAATTCAGGATGCACCCTCCGAAGACCGCATTCCAAGGCCAATTGCGTCACCGCGGTGCGACGAAGGCTGACCTATTTCGAAAGCGTCTTTAAATGCACCTTCCCTTTCCCAGGAAAATTAAGTGGACATCTGATGGACACTTCACACCCTACCATATCCCAGAATCACATGTGCGCAGATGACGATGGAATTTATATTCAAAGAACATGGAGGGTCATTGTCTCCTGAAGAAAATGGATGAAATTTGGCTTGGACCCTGATCTTGTTCTTATGTATGTGAAATTTTCCCAAAATAATAATAAAAAGATGTACAAGAGAAGTAAAGTTATTATTATTACTCTCATTGGAATAATAGCCTACATATCAACATTATTTAACTTGAATGTAACATTTGTATTCTTTCTAATCACATTTTTCATATCAACCTAAAAAATCCTCGTGTAGACACAATTACAAAATATTACAATATTTTACATTACAATATAGACTCATTTTCCATTGAGCAAAAAAAATAAATAAATCACAGGAATAATCAATATCCAGATTAAATCTCTCTTAGCTGCATATATCATGTAACATTTTAAATGTAGCCTCTTTTATTTAAACACATTATGGTATTACAGCTGTGAAATTACAAACAAAACAAAAAATACACATTCCGAGACATGAACTGAAATGAATTGTGAATTTTATTAACATTAAATCGTCCTCCTCCCATTTTCACCTCAAAATTTTTGGGAAGCTGTGCCTCCCCTACCGCCCCCGACGAGCCGCCACTGTCCGCTTGTTGTTGAAACATGCTCTCTTGCCCCCTGCGTACCCTCTTGTTAACCTTTGTGGTTGATTACATAGCATCAAACTCATAAGCCTAATTTCACAACTGTTGCTTATTCATCCTAACAAAGCAAGTGTTGCAAGTGCAAGCATCTTTATATCAAGGAATATATAGTATTAACCTAAAAACTAGCAAATAAATTGCTCATGCAACTATGCTCATTCCTAGCACTTGGTGCCATTTGTGTCCCCATGACATAAGCTGTGTCCCAAAGTGAAGTGCACGGACTCCGAAGTGCGCATTTGAAGTGTGATTGCGTCACAGCGTCACGACGTAAGCTGTCCCAATTCAGGATGCACCCTCCGAAGACCGCATTCCAAGGCCAATTGCGTCACCGCGGTGCGACGAAGGCTGACCTATTTCGAAAGCGTCTTTAAATGCACCTTCCCTTTCCCAGGAAAATTAAGTGGACATCTGATGGACACTTCACACCCTACCATATCCCAGAATCACATGTGCGCAGATGACGATGGAATTTATATTCAAAGAACATGGAGGATGACAGTTATGTGGGGGAATTCACATTGAAATGTAAGTATTGTTTTCATTTACTCAAATACCTAGCGAAACAAGTGTTAAAAAAAAAGCCAGGTTTAAAAAAACAAACAAAAAAAGCCCACAAACAATAAGACAACCACTACATAAGGCAATAGTCTTTTTTTGTTGTTGTGTTTTTGTAGTGCTGTCATGTCTACAAATGTTTTAACCAAACATTAGCACTTCAGTACTTTGTATGCATGTCCTGCTGTATCATATTTTCTAATGTTAAGATTGCAAACCATTGAGCTGTACAATGCTCTATTTTTTTATTCACAGTTTTATTTTTGCTAGCCTGTCTACATATGATCACAATGGTCAAGACAATAAACTATATAAAATCGCACCTTTGTAAGATATCAGGCAACATTTGAACTGCTATGTGTGTGTGTGTGTGTGTGTATTTAGTAGTTTTTCATATGTATCATTACATTATTCAAGTAAGCTCCAAGCCAATTCCTGCATTTAAACTTGTAATCCGACAAAGGTGCAGCAAACCAGTGTAATTTACCTGGCCTCGGTTTTGGCTAAGCCTGAGGTACATCACCTGTCTCCTCCATTATGAAGTAAAACATAAAAACAAAAATGAGCAATTCTGGCTCCACCTATCCTGGCAGGATTGTCCTCTCGTCAGCTCTCCTCTCGCACTGTTGCTATGCGACAGAGCGCTAATCGGGAACCTCTGGTGCCGCAATTAGGAAATCCTGCGAAGGCGGAGCGTCCTTCGTGCACTTCGGAGGCGTGGCTTTCGAAGTCCGTGCCCTTCGAAGTGTGTGGACTTAACTTTGGGACACAGCTATACTCAAGGAGATTTGGCTGTAGAGTACGTACTCTTTTAGCGCTCGTTAAGTAAGTACTTTTTGAAATTAAGTACCTGAGTATGCGGTTTCCAACGCAGCCACAGTTTGTCATTGGTCACGTGATTTCTACGTTAACGACACAATTCTCAAATCGAGACTCCATCTGGCAGGCCCATTTATTCCCAATAGTATGTTCCTCCACACTTCTCTTTATTCTCGACACAAGCTCTGATGCCTCGGTTTAAATGTCACATCACTACTCGGCAGGCCTCTACTATTTCTTGGACAAAAGTTTGTCATAAAGGTTGCAGTCATATTCCATCCGCATGATAAAAAGAACTCAGGAATATGGTAAAATGTACTTTGTTTTCTCCAGTGTCCTGATGAGTTTTCACAGATGACCAATATTATGCAAAGTGAAGTCATGATAAGCTAATTGTGTAAATTGCATTTGTTTGTTATATGTATTAATAACATAGCATATATCAGAGAATATGTTTGTTGTCTGTTGTAATGTTTTGAAAAACAAGCTTGGACTTTTTTTTTTTTTTTCAAGAAAAGCGTGTAGTTCATTAAAATCGAGAAAATGTACCAAATATGTTATGCAATCAATAGAGAACACTTCAGTAGTTCTGTCGGTATATGTTTTTGTTAAATGTTTTAGCGGAAATATTTTAAGTGAAATTGCACATTTGATAAATGAAAAGTCTGTTTGGATGGCTCTGTTAAATTGTCATTGACACTGAATGTGCATTAAGTGTAAAAAGAAAAAGACATGCAGCAATGAATAAAAGATACAGAAACAATAATGTATAAAGCAGACTTCATGTTTGGCTATTTACAGAAACGTAAAGCCAGTCCTACATTATATTGTTAACTTTGTGGGGGGGGGGCGGAAGATTAAAAACATGTATGTAGATATCACAGATCATGCATTATTGTATAACACCATTTATGCAAAATTACTTTGTAAATTACACATCATGTCTTACATTTCTACTGAGAGTATAAAAAGGAATGTGTGGCAAGTTCTTTGAGACAAATCATCTGATTTTACAATCAATTGTCGAAAACCCAATATAATGTAAGTAAACAGAGTTAAACATACCAACAAGCATCTGTTGATGGATTTCTGTTCTGTATAGATGGCCATATGTACATGCAACCAAGTATATGTAAAACTCAAATAACATGTTAAAAATGAAATTACATATTACAGAGTACATTAAAAAGACAATGTAACATTAATTGCTGAAAACCTGGTATGTACATTGTACATTGTTACAAAGCAGTACTGAAAATTAAAGCATGTTTTACCTCATAAACTTATGCAGCATTTATCCTTGGACTGAAAATCATGACCTTTAGCGATTATTGGCTGTTTTTTTTAAGTATACATGCTATATGTCACAAGAGAGTGTTCTTCAGTAATCTTTACTTTGGGTTTATTTGCCATGAAAGAACTTTGTGCTGCATAACTCAGAATGTCTTCACCCTACAATAATGAGAAAGAAAAAAAAAAACAAAGATCAGAGAAAAAAAAGTCACATAACATGTCAAATTGAGTCTTAAGAAGACACATCAGCATAATCATTTGCACTTAATAAGACTGACCGTATAATTCTAATGAATAATTATATTATTTGAAATCATAAAACATAATACGTAATCATAAATCATAAAACATAAAATAACTTACTTGACACTCTTGAGATTTGTGGATTGTGGGTGAATAAAAAATGTAATTAAAAAGAAAATAAATAAAATATATCTTTAGTGTCAATTGTTGCATTTTTATAAACAAGTATATAGAAATATGTGATAATATAAATATATTATTAATATACAGTATGTGTACCAAAATTAAACCTTACTTTTATTTGGATCCTGACATAGTTTTATGGCCAGAAAAACAGCTAAAGTCAAAAATATGATGTTTAAAACTCCAAGAACAAGCAGGGTTGGATTCACATCGACACTCTCTGAAATGACCAAAAATATGAGACATAATTCAGGGTGCTAATAGTAGATCAGTTCCTTGGTATTATTTCCCCTGATATTTGAACCAAATATTCCACCTGAGTGAAAACATCAAATATTTATCCAAAAACCTTACCTCTAAAATTTAGTTCAGTTCCTTTTCCAAACAGTATCTCTCCACACGCGGCCACAGCACAGTAGTAAATCCCAGCATCAGAGTGACTGATGTTGCTCTTGAAGAGATTGTAGACACAGCTCTGCGTTTGAGACTCAGTGCTGTTCTCACACTGACCATTTCTCTCCCCTTTTGTGTAAAGTATCCCTTGAGATTCTCCCAAGCTTTGCCTGAACCAGTAGACACTGTGCTCTCCTGCACAGCTCTCAGTGAAGATGCTGCACTGCAAACTCACAGAATCCCCTGGATGAAGCGTGTCTGTCGAAGACTGCTGAAGAGTTATGTGTCTGTCCACAGCTGCATCTTGAAAGGCGACATACAGTGGGTACGGAAAGTATTCAGACCCCCTTAAATTTTTCACTCTTTGTTATATTGCAGCCATTTGCTAAATTTAAGTTAGTTAATTTTTTTTCCTCATTAATGTACACACAGCACCCCACATATGATCAACAATGGTCAAGACAATAAACAATATAAAATCACACCTTTGTAAGATAACAGGCAGCATTTGAACTGCTATGTGTGTGTGTGTGTGTATTTTGTAGTTTTTCATATATATCATTACATTATTCAAGTAAGCTCCAAGCCAATTCCTGCATTTAAACTTGTAATCCGACAAAGGTCGCAGCAAACCATGTATGTAGATATCACAGATCATGCATTATTGTATAACACCATTTATGCAAAATTACTTTGTAAATTACACATCATGTCTTACATTTCTACTGAGAGTATAAAATGGAATGTGTTGCAAGTTCTTTGAGACAAATCATCTGATTTTACAATCAACTGTCGAAAACCCAATATAATGTAAGTAAACAGAGTTAAACATACCAACAAGCATCTGTTGATGGATTTCTGTTCTGTATAGATGGCCATATGTACATGCAACCAAGTATATGTAAAACTCAAATAACATGTTAAAAATGAAATTACATATTACAGAGTACATTAAAAAGACAATGTAACATTAATTGCTGAAAACCTGGTATGTACATTGTACATTGTTACAAAGCAGTACTGAAAATTAAAGCATGTTTTACCTCATAAACTTATGCAGCATTTATCCTTGGACTGAAAATCATGACCTTTAGCGATTATTGGCTGTTTTTTTTAAGTATACATGCTATATGTCACAAGAGAGTGTTCTTCAGTAATCTTTACTTTGGGTTTATTTGCCATGAAAGAACTTTGTGCTGCATAACTCAGAATGTCTTCACCCTACAATAATGAGAGAAAAAAAAAAAAGATCAGAGAAAAAAAATGTCACATAAAATGTAAAATTGAGTCTTAAGAAGACACATCAGCATGATCATTTGCACTTAAGACTGACCGTATAATTCCAATGAATAATTATATGATTTGAAATCATAAAACATGATGCATAATCATAAATCATAAAACATAAAATAACTTACTTGACACTCTTGAGATTTGTGGATTATGGGTGAATAAAAAAATGTAATTAAAAAGAAAAGAAATAAAATATAATATAATATCTTTAGTGTCAATTGTTGCATTTTTGTAAACAAGTATATAGAAATATGTGATAATATAAATATATTATTAATATACAGTATGTGTGCCAAAATTAAACCTTATTTGGATCCTGACATAGTTTTATGGCCAGAAAAACAGCTAAAATCAAAAATATGATGTTTAAAACTCCAAGAACAAGCAGGGTTGGATTCACATCGACACTCTCTGAAATGACCAAAAATTTGAGACATAATTCAGGGTGATAATAGTAGATCAGTTCCTTGGTATTATTTCCCCTGATATTTGAACCAAATATTCCATCTGAGTGAAAACATCAAATATTTATCCAAAAACCTTACCTCTAAAATTTAGTTTAGTTCCTTTTCCAAACAGTATCTCTCCACACGCGGCCACAGCACAGTTTGTCGTTTGCAGAAGCTTTGAAAAGGTGCAAGTGAGGTTCACATCTTCTCCGGCTTGACCTATTTTTACATTATCCTCCTGAACAACATCTGCATCAGAGGAGCAGACTGCAAAATGAAGAAGGTACATTTAGTGTTATATAGTGATCAAAGTTCTGTTGAATTGGAAAAAAAAAAGATTCAAATATGTTTACCTATTGTTGAGGAGAACAAAATAATTAAATATATCATGATAACTGATGTTCCAAAGATTATTCTCATGTTTTAAATTCACTGAAGAAAACAACAACAAAAAAGAATTAGCCCAAAAACAAATCTTTCACACCAGATAAGTAATAGAGGTGGATCAATAAACTGTCTATACCATGTTTCCTTCAATCTCCGCTTCAGACAAATGAAAGACACACACACTTCTATCTTATTTATTCAGTGCTCTAAGAGTTGATTGGTCACTTGAGAAAGGGTTTGCACTGAGCTGAAACCACTCTGTGACAGCAGCCAATCAGCTCATGTCATGGTGGAGTTTGCAATGATACAATTTTTTATTTTTTTTGTTATGTTTAAAAAGTCTATATCAGCAGATTTACTGAAAATCACAGACAAAGGCTTCAAGACTATCAATAATAATATTTATTTATTCATTTATTTTTTTACAAAGTCTGCTTTTTAAAGTTAAGGGAATATGACATTGCTGTTGTAGTTACATATTAATGTTGGCAGATGGGTCAGATCTGAGTGTTAGTGAGTGTCACTGTGTAGTTTCCACTTTCTGTTTTCACACCTCTTGCTGCATCAAAACCACAACATGTTAAAAAACCAGCTATCCTTTCATTAAAAAAAATAAAAATTTTATTTACTGTAGACTGACAGCAATTAATTCTCTCTGCTCCCTGTCGTCTGATAAACTACATATATTAAAACTACAGGTATACATAACAAAGTTTGGCATCTGTACATATGTATGTGGTTAATGTTTGATTATTTGGTTTGGATCATAAAAACAAAAACAACAAATTAGTCTCTTCTCTGTTCTATGTAATAACAACAACAAAATACAATAATATTGGCATGATGTAGCACAGGGTTCCTCAAATCTTGCCCTAAAGGGCCAATGCGCTGCAGAGTTTAGCTCCAACCCTGATCAAACTATTTTTCAAATGATCATGAAGGCATTGATTAGTATGCTCAGGTGTGTTTGATTAGGGTTAGAGCTAAACTCCAACAGGAAAATGGCTCTCGTGGGCCAGATTTGAGGAACCCTGATGTAGCAGATGATTTCTGTGGGCACGTGGACATGATACATTTTTATACATTTTAAAAATATTATTGAAAATACACATCTCTCTTATCCTCATACATTTCATACATTAATTCATTATCCATGAGAACCAGTGCTGTGTGCTTTTGTTTAGGCCTTAAAGTCATTAAAGTCAGAAGTTTATGGGACCAGGATTTGTAATTTCAGCACCAAGGACAGAGACATAATGAATAATTTTACACTGCAATATGACATGACCTTACAAAATCTTTTATTATTCATATTCATGGAGAAAACACAGGCAGACACAAAGTTTCTGTACAAACATAAGAGAACTGAATTTTGGTTCAGAAGTGCAGCCCTTAATATAAATACATGCAAACTAAACATCATTTGTCAACTCTTCCACAAAGCAGTGAACTAGGGTAGCTATGAAACACATATTTAATGTTTCACAAGCCTTTTATATGCCAATTTTGAAAAAAATATTTTAAAATATATCTCATGTTCAGATAATGCTTACATTTAAGTTGCAAAGGTAATGTTTTGATGAGTGTAGATAATGTATTGATCAGTAAGTCTTTGCTTTCTAACTGATCTAATATGAAGAAATGTTTGAGTTGATTCTTAACCACAAAAGTACACAAGCCATCACAATATTAGAGACACACAACCCAGATACCAGATAAAAGAGATAAAAACACTTTTGCTATATTGTGCTCACAAACAATGTGTTTCTTGCTCACTATTTTATTTTATTCATAAAACAGATGATGACTTTTAGCCTTGTTTATGCCACTATCAAAGCTTAAACCACTCAGACTCTCTCCATATGAGGAGAGGATGTGACTGTTGCTGCCACTGAAGTCAGAAGGCAGAGACGAGTTGCATCATTTCCTTTTGAATGAGAGACAGGAAGAAACTGCTCATTATAGAGTGAAAGGTGTTAGAGTGAATATCAGCGGATACATTTTCAGTTTTTGAAGCAAAGTGTCATAATATTTTAATCTAGAAGTAATTTCATATAAGGATACGGAAAGACATTTAACATTTAGTTTGTGAAAAGATACCTTGAGACCACCAACTCATTTGAGTAAGCACAAACTTAAAAATGCAAAAGTGTGTTTAAGCTGGCAGGTGGTTGCAGTGGTGGAGGCCCCTTCAAGTGTTTTTGCGCTGGAGCCCAAACAACCATAGTTACTGTATGCACCAAAATGCTCTGGGCTTTAAGCTATCGATACCACAAAGCACAGACTCCTCCACAAAGTCAGCATATGTCCATGAAAGAACATGTGACACCAACTAGAGTGTCAGTCAGAAGTGGAAAGACAGAGTAAATAATTTCCTGTCGAGTGAGTGACAGGAAGAAGCTGCTCAGAACAGACTGAGAACTGCTGTGGTGAACATCAGCGGAGAAACATTTAACTTTAGACATGACTGTCAGCGCTGAATACATTTAAATTCTGAAGCATTCTAAATTCTAAACTGAAAATTACTACATATATATAAAGTGAAAATCTTTTATATTAGGGTCTAAAATACTTAAAGTATTTGAAGCATTTTACTTGCAAGAATTTGCCTATTTATTAAATAACCCAGTACACTGAGATGTTTAGTTTGTGTGCTCAGATGTTTTTCAGAAGTCAGAAGTCAGAAAGAGCTTTATTACCAACAATGTTTACACACACAAGGAATTTGACTTAAGAAAGTACAAACATACATGATAGTGCAGACATACATAGGAATTACATAGTAGAGATGAAATATAACACTAATGTAAGAAAACAGAAAATTAAATAATGCATATACAGAGGTAGAAATATATATATATAAAAAACATAATTGTTTAAATGAATGTAAAGATATGTTATTACAGTTATTTACATATGTACAGTTGATGTACTTTACAAATGTACAATTTTCAGATGCTATGTATAAATGTGTCAGTTATGAACGTTCAGGCTGAATACAGTCCGCGGGAAAAAACTGTTCTTGTGCCTGTCTGTTCTGGTGGTCGGCGCTACAAAGGGCAACAGTTCAACATACCTTAAAAACACTCTCTTAAACCTGACAGTAAGTATGTAATTTTAGCATGAAGTTAGGATTTTAAGATTGGGATTTAACATTTTAGCGTAAATGTGGGATTTTCGAATACCTTCAGTTTATTGTAGTACAGGCCTCACAGCCTCATATTTTGGTCTTATGATTTATTTAGACTCCTCCACAAAGTCAGCATATGTCCATGAAAGAACATGTGACACCAACTAGAGTGTCAGTCAGAAGTGGAAAGACAGAGTAAATAATTTCCTGTCGAGTGAGTGACAGGAAGAAGCTGCTCAGAACAGACTGAGAACTGCTGTGGTGAACATCAGCGGAGAAACATTTAACTTTAGACATGACTGTCAGCGCTGAATACATTTAAATTCTGAAGCATTCTAAATTCTAAACTGAAAATTACATGTAAGTTGATACATTATCTATTTTGTTTTTAATTCATGGGTGTAACGGTACACAAACATGACGGTTCGGTATGTAGGCCTACCTCGGTTTTGACGTCACGGTTTCGGTACAGCAGGGGGAAAACGAAACATACATTTTTTTAAATTATTTTTTTTATTATTAAACAGTGGTTTACTGAAAAAAATTGCTCTTTCTTTAAATACATTTCGTTATAATTAAAATGTTCTTAGGGATAAAAATCTATCTTAAACTTAAATTTAATTACTATTTATTTTTAAATATAATAATGAACACTCAACTTAAAAAAAATTATGCAAAACATGTAAATTGCACATAACACAGTTTTTAAATTAACTTTTAAATTATAAATTTTATTTGTTGTTGAAATATAATCATTTACACAGTGCATCTCATAACTCGTTTCATAACAGATTTATTTAAACATTAAATAAGAAGACATCACTAACAGATAAAGTAAAATATAATGATTATGATTACATTTTGGTCTTATGATTTATTTATTTATTTTTTTTGCCACAGGTGTCCACTAGAGGGGCCTCGTGAGACATTTATCAATAATATGAGGCAGCGTAACCTTTTGCAACTCTTTTAAAAACATGATGCGGACTAATACTGTCCCAGATATGATTGAATATTTTTATGCTTATCTATTTTAATCATTACATGTAAGTTGATACTTACATGTTATAACATTTGAGTACTGTGTAACATTTGAGTACCATTTTTAGGGGCTAAAGCTCCCCTAAAAATGGCCTGGCGATTCCCATTTGAAATGCTACGTGACATTTTGTTTACAAGCTGTTTTATTGCAGTCTTTCAGCGGTTGAAATGCTGATTGAGCGATAACATGAGGCGTGAGATGTTCATTCATGTTTATTTCGCGTTAAAACTAGTAAAGAGGAAGGGATGATCGCATTGCCGCTTGAACTGAGGCGTTTATACAGCGATCTCTTGCGCCACATGAAAGAGCGCCAACTAGCATTTAATATTTGAATTTCCTGAAAAAAAAGACATAATTTGAAACATTAGACTTCCAATGAAGTTACGCTCCTGCAGTGGTTAAAACAATGCTGTATTTGTTCGGTACACATGCATACCGAACCGAAAGACCTGTACCGAAAATTTTCGATACGAATACGTGTACCGTTACACCCCTAGTATCACCCTATAGGTCATTAAACATATTTCTGCAACATTCTCTTTAATGTTCATGTGAAAATATTGCTTACACTACATTCTAGATGTAAGAAAAGCATATATCGACTTATAATTAATATAGTTGTCATGAGTAAATGTCATCAGTATGTGTTAGTGCTGTAGTATAGTACAATGTAGTCTAACTACCTTATTCTTATTCTTATTATACCTTATTCTTTATTGTTATTATGCAGTAGTCTGCATAACTAGAAAATAATGCAAACATGGTCATAAATAATTGTCCCATTTCAGTACCATGGACAGGGGTTTCAACTTCTCTAGCTCTTCTCAACCTCAGATTTTTTCAACAAATCAGTCAATCTTAAATTGATATGCTGTATTGATGCAGAAATCCAACAAACAAGGGTCCATGAAGGTTGCTTAAAATGACATGTCAATCAGTTCAGTTTATTTGACAGAATGAATAAACTTACACTGAAAGATTTTTTTGACTAGAAGCAATTTTCACTCAGAAATTGCTAGTAAATTTCACAATTAACATCAAGCAACACACTGAATTAAATGGGGAATTATTATTTTTTAATTTTACAAAACAGTATTTTACTACTATAGTACTCCAGTAATCTTTGTTTTATTTAAAGCGTAATATATATATATATATATATATATATCAATTAAAGCACATTTATTGTAAATAACAGATAAATTATTTTTAGTAAAATGTATACATTTCTCATGTGCATACATTGAATTATCTTGTACATTTTTCTCTCGGTCTTCTAGGGGCGCTGGACTTTTGTTGAAAGCTTAAAGCAGCATAATTCAAAGCATCTCTGTCTTCATCCTACAACAATTATGATACATTCAGTCAAATATATTGACTATAAAGACTAGGCATTTATATTGAATTACATATGGTATAAAAGCACATTAAATATTAAAATGCTTACCATTAAGTGACCAGTCTGAATATTCTGAGTCCCATCTTGAAAAACAATAAGAATTGGAACACATAACTGCACTGTCATTGAAGAATGTTGATTTGCTCACATATTGGAAACATTTTATGCAGTAATTCCTACCTTTTTTTCGCTGCTTGTACAACTGTGTACCCAGAAATATGATCACAATCACTGATAAACAGTTTAAAGTTCCTAAAACCAGGGCAATTATCCATGGTGTCTGAAAACCTTAATTAAAAATTAAAGTAATTAAAAAATTGGCAATAAATCTGTGAGCAGACAGAGAAAATTATGCAACTTAAATGGGCACCTGGTATGTCAGGTTTTCTTGCATCTCCAAACAGTATCTCTCCACATGCGGCCACAGCGCAGTAGTAAATCCCAGCATCAGAGTGACTGAGGTTCCTCTTGGGCAGGCTGTAGATACATTTGTGTGCAGTAGAGTTCACATCAGAGCTCCTCTCACATTGAGCGTTCCTGCGCTCCTGAGTGAATATAATTCCTGGAGGGGATTCTCCAGATTCACGTCTGAACCAGTAGACGTTGTGTTCTCCTGCACAGCTCTGAGTGAGGACAGTGCACTGCAGCGCCACTGCAGAGTCTTCTGGATGCACTGGATCTATCACAGCTCTCTCATGGTCAGAGTGCATGTTCAGCTGTCTGCCTGAAAAGAAAATAAACAACAATGACATGATTGTAATTTGACCAGACACAATGTGCTACAATACATGTACCACAGTAAAATTTAAGAAAACATTCTGCTTACCTTTAACAATGAGATCAGTGCCTTCCCCAAATATGAACTGATATATATATTTAACACAATAGTATGTTGCAGTGTCCGATTCTTTTGCATTTGTGATGCTCAGATTAAAACGGCTGTCATCTTTTTCTACAAAAAAGCGATTATGTTTGTTAAAGTCATTTTCAAACACGGCAGGTAAAGCTTGATATGACGAAGTGATTAAAAGGGGTTTCTCTCCAGCTCTTTGTTTGACCCAAGCAACAGTGGTTCTTGACTCTTTTGGAAAAATACAGGTGAAGTTAACACTGTCTCCAGCTTGAACAATCTTCAGATGATTCTGAGACTCGATGTCTGCATTATCTGAGCTGCCTGGAAAAATTCAAAATGTCATGGATGAGAAAATGTTAGCTTGCAGTAGAATTGCTTCATTATGCAGTGCAGAAACATAACTACTTACATTTAGAAAGGTAAATCAAAAGGATGAAAAAATTATTAATCATTTTTAGGAGATAGTTCTGAGCTGGTTGATTCAGAACCTTTAGGGTAAATCATCTAGAAAAAATAAGAGTGGTAGATCTTTTAAATAAAGAAGAAATGTATAAACACAGGAAACATAAAACACCTTATTTATAGCTCATATCCAAGTTTTTTATTTTATTTTATCGAGTAAAAATGTTTTTAGATGTTACTAATGTTTAGGTTACCTGGCAAGACAAGAGTTTTTCATTGTGTGGATTAGAAACAATTTTAAACATACATTTTAATGCAGGGCCACATGTCATTCATGAATATGTGGTATATATCCAAAAGTTAATAACTAAACAAAATATGAATTCAAATACAGGCTCTGTTTAAAATCTGTACTTACAGACTTCATTAAAGATCAAGGTTGGTTTTCATGTAGAATCTATCACAGGTTTATCTTCCTTCTCAACACAGTCTGAAAGAGAAAGACACACAGAGACTCACCTTTATATGCTGTACCTCCCTTTATGAAAGAAAAGCAGCTTTACATGATTCTATTGGCTGATTCACCATACTGTTCATTTTAATGCCATGTTCACGGTCATAGTAACAGCAAATCTAAAGTTTTCTAGTAGACTGACACATTTGCACCTGAATGCAATATAAATGAAACATCTACTAATAGTACAAATATTTATTGAGACAAATGAATTTATTAACACATCAAAGTAGTTACCGTATGTTGATTTAAACATGTGCATGGCATCTGTTATCACCCCATGCTATTGGAAAGAGATGTTTGTTTGTCGCTTTTCAGCAGAAGAGGCTGTATCTGTATCGAATTCTCTAATTCTATAAGGTGGAATCTTTTTTTTTTTTTTTTTACAGCAGTTGGCTGTGAACACAACTGAAGTGCATGTTTTTCTTCCTTCCTGCTTTCACTCTTTAACCACAGCTAGAGGATCCTGCACCACTATTATACAACAACAGAAATTTATGACAAGAACTGAGGCCGGTACCAGTTTAATACCTTGACCTTGAAACCGTAAAAGTTGTTTGTCTGCGCTTGTTTAGCATCATAATGTTATGCACAGAATTATATTTAATCAAACTAAATGAAGCATTTGGACCATGTGGCCACTTAATTATAAAGCAAATAAAAAGATATAAAAAATGGATGGAATAAATTCTACGTTATTCATTTTTTGGCATTATTATTCTGCCTTTCAATTCATTATTATTAAATATTACTCATATCTGTTAGTTATTCACATCAGGTACGTATTATGACTCACTGTTTATCTGTTTATGTACTGAAGCTTCTTCTAAATAATTACATGTAAAATGTGCTATTTAAAAATAGCTATTTTTGTGGCAATTGTTGAACTTACTGTATAATTAGTGTCAGAAGAAAAAAACAATGCATGTAACGGAAAAGAGCAGTGAAAATCATTTCCGCTCAGAATGGTGTTTGTGGGCTGTGAATGAGTGTGGGAGGTAAAAATAGAGCAGGGTGGCTAAAAGTACTAAAATATATATACTGTAGGTCACATGAGTTGCCTGATAAATAAATCATGTTGATTTATTCACTCATTTATGGACACCCTTATGCTTATGTAATTCAGTAATCCTCCACATTTTGTAAGCAATAAAATTGTTAGTAGTTTACACTTTTAGCATATCAGCCTGGTTCTTGCTGCTGCCGAATGCACAACAGGCCTTACAATTTTAATGCCCTCAGGATAGTTTTACCACATTTTTCCACCAGAGGGAGTTCATCTGCAACCTCTGTCCATCATATAATATTTCTATGTTCTCCTGTATTATTCATTAGTCAACAGGCAAATACAGCAAAATACATAAAGAAAAATTATCGCTATTTAATGAAGAGGTCCAATATAGACCAATTAGAACAAAAACATACTTAAAAAAAAAACATTATTTACTGCAAGAGTAAAATGCACATTAACCATTACCTGCACATAGACAATAATCTCAGTCCTCATCTTTTTTATTTGCAAAAGACTGACAATATTGTTTTTAAAATGGCAGAAGACAATTATAAAACACATAATTGCTTTACTTTATTTAACTACAGTGTGTAAAAAAAAAGGTTATTTTGAATCATGATCTACATGGACATGGGTCAAAGTTCAAGATGAGTTATTAGAACATTATCTATTACTGAATCAATAATTATATTGCACATGGGAAATGCACATGCTTGTGTCACACTCTAAATTCATGAACAGTTTATTAATGGGCTTAGTCATATCTGTGAACAAGCATGTCATCAATTTCTGGATAGATTCAGAATCTAATGAAGTCATGCTACTACATTACAAAAGCAGTATGACTCAAGAATGTTATTTCAGTACCACGGACAGGTATTTAACACAATTTAAGCACATTTAATTAATATAATGTGTCACTTGCACAACCGCTTCTGAAATTTAGACTGTTGCAATAAGACAAAAATGTATGTACCAATATATACCACATTAGTGTGTATACATATGTATATTTATGTATACATATGCAACAATTAAGATAATGGCAAACATCCAATGGTGTTTAAAGCAAACACTGATGCTGTAACTTAAAGCATGGGTTTATGAAATTTATCACAGGTGTTAAATTCTATTATAGGCTAATAAATAAAAATTCAGTTCTACAAAGTAACTGGATTTGTGTCATAATAGTTTACCTCTGAGTGACCAATGCAGTTGTCAGCTGGAAGAACATGTAGTATAAGTATATATATGAATTACATTTTGAGTTAAAAATAAATGAACCTCAACAGATTTTAATTAAATGCATTATTTGATGCAACTTTGTTGATTTATAAATTCATCAATAAATGATAATGATTAAGGCTAACATAGCTGATTAATTGAATACTCACACACTAAATAGTTCACAACTTGTAAAATATGTTGGTCTTGGTTTCTGACTATTTTAACTTCTACATTTTATAGCTTCCAAATAGAGACTTCTGAATTTTAGAACTTTTCAATTTAAGTACAATTTATTGATATATCACATGTGCATATAGTGAATTGTCTTGCGATTTTCTTTCTCTGGGTCTTCTAGAGGTGGAGGGCTTTTGTTGAAGGCTCAAAGCTGCATAATTCAAAGCATCTGCGTCGTCAGCCTGACATAGAACAGTAATTATGAAACATTCAGTCAAATAGATTGCGTAAAAACCATACAATTAAGTGTAATATTTAGATGGGCAGCAGTGATTAAATTAATTGAAAATGTATTTTTATTACATAGAAGAAAAAAGCATTTAGATTACCATAAGCTGACTGTTTTGAGTGTTGTGCATCCCATCTTGAAGAAACAATGTGAATTTGCACATATTACAGTTTCACTGATATTGAACACTGTATTAAAACTTAAAATTGGCATGTTAAAATGAAATAATGCATACCTTTTTGCCGGTACTTGTACAACTGTGCACCCATAATGATAATCACGATCACAGATAAAGTTACTATAATCAATGCTGCTGTAATCCAATGTGTCTGAAAGCATTTGTCTGTAGTAATGCAAATAAACAAAATGTATTTTAAAAAATATATTAGTGCCATCTCAGGAAATTATTTTTATTCAAACTTAAATATGCACCTGGTAAGTCAACTGTTATTGCGTCTCCAAACAGTATCTGTCCACATGCGGCCACAGCGCAGTAGTAAATCCCAACATCAGAGTGACTGAGGTTCCTCTTGGGCAGGCTGTAGATACATTTATGTGCAGTAGAGTTCACATCAGAGCTCCTCTCACATTGAGCGTTCCTGCGCTCCTGAGTGAATATAATTCCTGGAGGAGATTCTCCAGATTCACGTCTGAACCAGTAGACGTTGTGTTCTCCTGCACAGCTCTGAGTGAGGACAGTGCACTGCAGCGCCACTGCAGAGTCTTCTGGATGCACTGGATCTATCACAGCTGTCTGATCATCAGAGTGCATGTTCAGTTGTGCATCTAAAAAGAAAACGGATAAATAATATTCAGTTATTTATTTGATTAAACAGAATATACAACATGCAATTAAGCTTGCTATTGTTCATCTTACCTTTTACAATAAGGTCAGTTCCGTCCCCGATTGTAAACGTAAAAAAATGTTGAATGCAATAGTATGTTGCAGTGTCTGATTCTTCTATGTCTGTGATGCTCAAATTAAAACTGATATCATCTTTTACAATAAAATAGCGATTATGTTGGTCAAAGTCATTTTCAAATGTGCCAGGTAAACCTTGATATGATGAAGCAATTGGAAGGGGTTTCTCTCCAACTCTTTGCTTGACCCAAACAGTGCTGGTTATTTGCTCTCTTGGAAAATTGCATGTGAAGTTAACACTGTCTCCAACTTGAACAATCTTCAGATGATTCTGCGCCACAATGTCTGCATTATCTGAGCTGCCTGAATGAAATCAGTATAATAGGAATTGGTGAGAGAATGCTTAGTTTTGTTTGCTTTTAAGAACAATCATTTAGCAAAGTAAAAACAGGTATGAATTTAGTCTAAGTGTAGCAAAATATAGTTACTTACACTCTGAAATGTTAAGCATTAGGATGAAAAAATGAAGCATATTGTAAAGCTGGCTACAAACAGGTTGAAATGAAAATCTCTACCATGAAAAAGAGAAGGGAGAGAACACATTCAGATGTATAATAATAATAATAATAATAATAAAAGATGATCTTTTATTTTCCTTTATTTTGTCAAATGCAGAGAAAGAAAGCTAATAATAATAATAACAACAACAGAAATGCTAAATTAATTTGACCAAACATCCCAAGGCAGTACTTTACAGGGCACTGTTACCAAACTTCAAAACATGCATTACGGTGGTCCATTACTGTAGTTAATAAGCTTGACATACTAAAAAGTTACTCTAGCAAACTACTACTATTCTCTAACAAACAAATCTCTGTTTTAAAACTGTATACTTACAGGCATCATTAAAGATCATGGGGTTTGGCCATATAACCATCAGACAGGTTTTATGTCCCTCCTTGATAGTGAGACTGAAAGAGAGAAACACAAAGAGGTTTGCCTTTATATAGTCTTACACTTCCCTATATGCTAAAGAACAACAACTTTACATAATTCTATGTGTGTGTGTGTGTACACAAACACCTACATAAAGACGTACTTACATACATAAGTTCATATAAAATTGCCTTGACTGATAAAGACTGTGGTGGCAAGTACCACAAATCACAGAGTCATGTTTAAACAGAAGCATCATTTGTCCATATAAGGAGAAGATCTGATACTAAACAGAGTTCCAGTCAGAGGCCACAGTGTACGACATCATTTCCTGTAGAGTGGCTGACAGGAAGAAGCTGCTCAGAACAGACTGAGAACTGCTGTGGTGAACATCAGCGGAGAAACATTTAACTTTAGCACTGAGATAATCGGAATAAAATAAAACTGTATGAACAGTATATAAAATTGTGTTGTAATTAAGTATTAGAAATACTGGAAATATTAATTTTGATGAATATAAGATGTTTCACCCTTTTTAAGAAATAATTTTCCAAAATACATACAGTGTATATTTACCCAATCCACCTGTAGTATATACACACACACACACACTATATATATATATAGTTACAAATAAGTACACCGAGTGTTTGTTTGCACCTCTGTGCATACTTTTGCAAGCATGATTTGCATACATCAAGGTTTGATCATTTTCCAACCACAGGACTGACCCACTGGCGTGTTTTCACACCCTTCTCTGAATCAAAACCACACACGCACCATTGTCAAAAAAAAAAAAAGAAAGTTGCCTCCATTATGGAAGTCAAAAATAACCCTTCCATGTGTACATTTTTGTCACAACTTACTCCCTAGTTTTAAGTCTAGTGGAAACAGGCAGCAAAATCTTTTTAATGATTCACAAAAGTGACCTGTACTGAAAGGGTTCTTTGACTCATGATTACGTATATAATTATACGTAATAATTAGTGTAAACCAATACTGCAACAATACATATCAGGCTCAACTTTTACACCTTGAGAGCCCACTTCACACCTTAGAGCTAGGGCCGGGCCTGCTGATGCACTTGAGAACATGTGTGACTCTTATACTGCAACCATCCTTCAGATACACATAATAGACCTGGCCAAGTAGACTGACAAAAGGTTATTTCATTTAGAGATATATTTACTAAGACCATACTACATTTAATCCATGACATATATCTGAAAATGTGAATTCAGTGAATCTTTTGCCATTTAGGTTCAAGGGTTTGGCTCAAAATAAACTGAATGCCCCTGAGCAAAAAGTCACACAGTGACAGTCAATGATCTATCCTTTTGAATAAATAAATAAATTGCATAAAAACTATGCTAAGAAAATATAAATAGACCAGAGGTTCTTAAAAGAAACAAATATTGGATTAGTATGATCACAAATTTGATTTGAAACAAAAATGTATAAAATAATTATAATTACATTAATATATGTTACATATTCAAAGATTCAGAAATGTGTATTTAAGGATATTGTAGACTGCCCTTTTATACAAATTTTTATGGCAGTAAGATTCGGTGCATTAATCCTTTTCATTTGCAATAACATGCGGTTGATCAGCAGATGTCCTCGGTGTGCATGTTTCCAATCAGTTTGCAAAGTAAATAATTTTTAATGATTTTGAATAAAAGGCTTTATTTCTCCCATAGCAATGGGCATCTAAAATAATGTCGCAAATGAAAGTAAGCAATAAATTATTATTAAGCAATCAATAATAAGCTTGTTGCTACCAGCATGCCGAGAAACTCATGAAAATAGAAAGAGAGACAGAGAGAGAGAGACATGAACAGGTGACTGAGGGACCTCCTGACCCCCTTTGTGGCCAAAATGGTACAGTCATATATCCATATTTTTCTGGAATTAATCCATTAAGACCTGCTGGTATTGATATAAAAACTAATTAGGACTAATTACACACACACACACACACACACACACACACACATATACTGTATATATAATGATTTATCAATGGTTAATAAATGGAGAGCCAAGCTGAATGAAGGGAAATTATCATACGTAATTTGTAATTTTATGTAATGTAGTTATGCTTATTTAATGAAAAATTATATTCCTGAGTGAAAAAAATTAACTTATTTCTGAATACTTAGAAAAAGTGATATTTGTGATGAGTTTCTGTCTGTTTATTCCAAGCAGCAACCTCCCGCTCTCTCTCGTGAAGCCAAGAAGGAAGTGACTAAAACTGTAATTCGTCAACTGGCCGCTAGAGGCTGGCTGCAAAAGAGAGTCAATCCCATAGACACCCCATGTTAAAATGCCCAACTTTACAGCAGAAAAAAACATGTTTACAGCCTGGTTCAAAAAATGATTTTGGTCTATATAGCTAATTTTGCCCTTCATGACAACTGAGGGGGGCGAATTTTTTTATAACTCATCCGTTTAAATTATATTAAGCCTTAAAGTTCTGCATAATTAAGGGCGTGGCCACTTGAGTGACAGGTGGATTGCCGCTGCTGTCACACCGTCGAGCTAGGTGGGCGTGTCTTCAGCAACCT
>NW_015646720.1:2776-10358 GCF_001515625.1 Sinocyclocheilus rhinocerous | reverse complement strand
TGCCAAGATGGCGACGGCCGGCTCCGCCCACTTTGAGCTTCAAAAACGCTCTTCAGGAACCTACGGGTGACGTCACGGACACTACGTCCATGTTTTTATACAGTCTATGGTTTATCCTAAATTTAAGGGGGCGGGGTTACAGGAGTGTGCAAACAGATCAGGTGCATGAGTGGAGGTGAGAGGAGAAATGTTGAAATTGTACGCAACAGATTTTTTTTTACACAAAAGAGAAAATGTAAATAGTTTAATTTTCAATTTATTTTCATTTTGGTTTTATTAATGAGCATTTTAAGTGTTTGCCCCGACAAACAGACAGATTTGCTCGCGCAGAGAGAGGGATTTCTTTCTCTCGTTTTTGGTCGAGTCGTGAGTTTTGTTGGAATATTTGTGGAACGTCTGGAATGTGAGGATGTTTCTCTCTCTCTCTCTCTCTCTCTCTCTCTCTCTCTCTCGCTCTCTCTCTTTCCATAAATTAGCTAATTGTTAATGTTAATTGTTGTTTGGCTTTACATTGTATTTGATCCCGGACTGAATATTTGTGACTAAATTTTAAAAGTTAAATTAGCATCTCAGCTGATATGCCCATTTTGAAATTATTGGTCAATCAGAAGTGGTGGTTTACTTTATTGGCACTCCTGCATAGTTATTTGCAGTGTGTTTTGAGAGACTGTTGTGTTGGATAACAAAGTAAAATAGTCTCTCTGCATTGAAACCCAAAAGTTCAATTTTTTGTCAAATCCTTGAATTGTTCTCCAAAGGCCAGGTCAGCTTTAAGGAAGACGTGGATGTGTCTCCTCCAACAGACTATTGTTGATATTTTATTTTGGGATATTATTAAATAATAATAACATTAATTGCATAATGCAAAAGTTGCAAAATTAAACCATACAAAATGAAATTATGCTACAATAAGTCACACTGAACACACTAAGTGGATCTAATTGGCAGCTGACATTATTTGCAATTGTGTTTCTCGTGTCTTCGCTATACTGGTCTGTAATGAGACTTTATTGAGGAAATTTCGCTCTGCCCCTTTTTCTGAAACAACCAGTCAAATTTCAAAGTGTCAGTGTTTGATCTTTGAACACTGCCGTATATATAAAGAGGAAGCAGCCTGAAATAAGACATACTACCAAATCGACACTTTCATCCAAATAACCAGGGCCTTTTAGTTCTTTTAAATACATATTTTAATTGTATTGCATGATAGTAATCTAAGCTTAATATACTGGATCTGTTTTACCTCAATCGTTATTAGAGGACTGTAATATAAAATTAACATCTTTTTTTAAGGTTGTAAGTAATCCCTTTAAACATTTAAGATCTTTACCATATTAAGGATAGCAAAACTATGTGTACCTGTATTTTTTTATATATATATTCTTACTGTGTTGTGTTCTTTTATTAACAAAATTAATGAGTTCTTTTTTCTTAGGTGAGGATGTTAACAGAGTCAGTATGTTTAAATTGTTAGTGATCTAAAAGTTGTTCAATATATATATATATAGTACCACACTATCTTCAGTCTGCCAATGAATGGAATATTTCTTTATATTTATGTTTGTACATGAACTCCTAAATCTATGTAACCATTTCAGCTTCTTCAGCTTTGACCCTCTCACTCAGACGACTTTATAAATTCTGTTTCATGGTATAAACATTCTTTTGGCAAGAAACCACTTCTCATAGCATATTCAGAACATGGCTCTGGAAGTGTTACATATCAAAATGGCTTTAACAATACAAATAAATACTGTATCAGAACTGGAACTGGCTCTTTTAATTTGACCATCATACACTTGGAAGAATATGATTTTGCAACCTACTATTGTGCTGTAAGCTTCTTGAACATTATTAAATTTGGAGAAGGAACGATTCTTCTACATAAAGGTGAGTTTATGACAATATTCTGAGCTTCACCCACAATCTGACTTCACATATGTGTGTTGTTTTAATGTATTTACAGAATGTTACATTTTTCTTTCAGAGAGTGACGGAATAAGAAGCACCACTGTTCTCCAGCAGCCTGTATCTGACAGACTTCATCCAGGAGATTCAGTGACTCTGCAGTGTTCGGTCATCAGTCAGATCTGTGCAGGAGAATACAGCGTCTACTGGTTCAGACATTCATCAGGACATTCTCATCCAGGACTCATTTACACCCGTGATAACAGGAGTGATCAGTGTATGGAGAGATCAGAGAACGGCTTTTCTACCCAGAGCTGTATCTTCAGTCTCTCTCAGACTGAACTCAGACCATCTGATGCTGGGATTTATTACTGTGCTGTTGCCACATGTGGGAAGATACACTTTGGAAATGGAACTAAGTTAATTATTGAAGGTACAGATATATTTATATTACTTATATTATATATTATATATATATATAATAAATATATATTATCTCTCTCTGTCTGACTCTCTCTCTCTGTCTCTCTCTCTCTCTGTCTGTCTCTATATATATATATATATATATATATATATGTATATATATATATATATATAGTACCACACTATCTTCAGTCTGCCAATGAATGGAATATTTCTTTATATTTATGTTTGTACATGAACTCCTAAATCTATGTAACCATTTCAGCTTCTTCAGCTTTGACCTTTTGGAATCCAGTTGTTTTAACCCTGTTCACAATCAGTATAATATCCATTATTGTGAACATATTTCTGGTGAGACTGATTCACAAGAATCACAAAAAAGGTAAATATATTAAAACAAGGTTATGGCAAAATCAAATAAGGTACTAATATTCAACAGTAAATTGTTATTTATGAAATTTATACGAGTGAAATTAACAAAGTATATTTTATTATTATCCAAAGAGGCTTCAAAACAACCCAGAAATCAAAGGAATCAGGTAATCCATTTTTATTTGCCCTGTAAGTTATAGAGAATGCAAAGAAATTCAGATGTTGTTTTGATTAAATGTTTTTAGAAGTCTGCAAAACTATTTTCCACACATTTTTTTCTTCATATCAATCAACAAACAATCTGAAGTCAAAAAGTTTGAAGTCATTAAGAATTTTAATGATTTTAAAAAGAATGCTCTTATGCTCACCAATGCTTCATTTATTTGATCAAAAATACAGTAAAAACAGTAATATAATAATAATATTATTACAATTTAAAATAACTGTTTTCTATGTTTAAAAAAATATATATATTCCTGTGATGGCAAAACTGAATTTTCAGCATCATTACTCCAGTCTTCAGTGTCATAAGATCCTTCAGAAATCATTCAAGTTCAAAAGAGCAGGATTTATTTGAAATGTATTTATTTATAACAATGTAAAATTCTTTACTATCCTTTTGATCAATTTATTGCATTCTTGCTGAATAAAATCATTAATTTCTAAAAAATCTTACTGACCCCAAACTTTTGAGTAGTGGTGTGTATGATAAATATAGTTTAAAGTGATGCATCTTTACTCAAAATGGTAACTTGTAGTGCAGATATTTTTATTAAAATAAACATGCATCACACTACTGATGAAGCGCTGTTGCGGCTTTAATTTAATGCTCAAGGGAAAAGAGTGGGTAGGCTAAGATAACTTAATTGTTTGTAGATATTTATTTATTTTCCTGCTTTCTGTGTGTTTTCTATATATTGATAGTAATTCATAAAATGTTTGTTTTTCCAATTATATAGTTTGATGGTTATTATATTTTTCCTCTGCAGACTGAGGAAACAGATGCCTTAAATTATGTAGCCCTGAGTTTTTCCAAAAAGCCTACCAGCTCAAAAAGATCTTCACAGAAAACCAGCCAAGAAGAAACTGTTTATTCACAGATTACAAAGCAATGAGAAAATTACTAATGCTGAGAAATTGTTGATTTTTTAATACCAAGTTATTTTTTAATACTAAGTCAAAATTATTTTTAATTTTTGGTGAGCCATTTTATTATTCCCTTGTCAGTGTAAAATCTGAATTGTGATGGTATAAAGAGCCACGGAGAAGATTTTGGTGTCATTAGATTCTTCGCATTAATCAAGAGACAGAGGGCCCACTGATTGATATCCATTCAGTCTCAAAAGCAAACATTCAGTAGGATCTGTGTAGTTCAGTTCATGAACAAATTACTCTTTTGAGCCTATTTTTTAATGCACAGTTCAAACAAAAAAATTAATAAATAAATAAAAATTCCGGCCTGTAACATTGCTTGTATGATTTATCAGAGAGGCAATTTATTTTCTATGTAAGCAAAATTGACATTAATCATTAACGGAAATATACTCAAATGAATGTAAAATAAATCAAATTTAATCAAGAGCTTATAAATCGAATCTGCAAATCTGTATTATTAATATCCAGCCTTTCTTGTCTAGCTAAATTCTAATTAAAGGAATAGTTCACCAAAAAGTGAAAATTTGCTTAATTTGTACTCACCCTAAGGCCATACAAGATGTAGATGTCATCTCTACAGATTTGGAGAAATTTAGCATTACATCACTTGCTCACCATTTAAACCTCTGCAGTGAATGGGTGCTGTCAGAAGGAGAGTTCAAACAGCTGATAAAAATATCACAATAATCTACAAAAGTAGTAATTCACATGACTCCAGTCCATCCATTAACGTCATTTTTGGTGAACTATTCCTTTAATTGTTCTCTTTGTTTGGGCCTGGGTACTTAAAGTGCCCCTATTGTGGATTTTTGAAAATTGCAATTCATGCAGTGTGTAATGCAGCTTTATGTGAATGTAAACAGTCTGCAAAGTTGTAAAGCTGAAAGTGCATCATAAATAAAGTTATTGTCTCTCAAAAGAAAGAGACGACTTTGAACTGCCTAAATGAGTTTTTTAAAATTCGAATCCCATTCCACGAATTTTACACGTTACAAATTCGTACATTTACGTAATGCCCACCTATGTTCTGCGAGGACATCCTGCGAAAACAAACTTCAAACCCTGTAGCTTGTTTGTGTGGATAACGTAATGTCAAGAAGACGCTGTGCTCTGCACGGTGTAAGTGAATTCATAGTAAACTAAGATACCACACCAATATAATCACAACTTTTTGCTGTGTTCTCACCATTTCACTGACGACTGCTTCTTCAATCTCCACGAGTTCAATGCGGGATTCGTAAAACGGTTTTCTTTGAAAGATGGGTCAGTGCCCAGTTTGCTTGGAACAGTTTGCTCCTCCGAATCACATCCTTGAAGTATGATTAATAATTGTTGCTTTGATATTCTGTCGAGCGTGCAAAATATGTAGTTTTGTGTGTTGTGTATACAGTCAGTGCAGCTGTAAGTCTCTGGTTAACTCACGTTATAGTTCTGCTAATCAGCTGTGGGCCTGCTACAGTATTTTCTAGAAATGTGTTGATTAATATACAATCTCAATTCCATAAAAGTTGGGACGTTTTGTAAAATGCAATAAAATCAAGAATATGTGATTCGTTAATGCTCTTTAACTTTTATTTAACTGACAAAAGTACAAATAAAAGATTTCCAAAGTTAAAAGGAAAGTTGATGTGACACAGTGTTAAACATGCCTCTGTCCCAACTTGAGTGTGTTGCAGCAATCAAAATCAAAATTTGTTTATACAAAATACATTAAAGTTGGTCAGTGAAGGTTAAAGAAAATGAACAAATAACATAGGCTACTCTTGATGTTATGGCATTTCACAAAACGTCCCAACTCTTCTGGAATTGGGGTTGGCAAACACAACTTTAACTTTAAACTAGTTAATACTACGAGAATGACAAAAATCTATTTGATATGATTGAATTTGATAATGCTTATTTTATAGACAATTTGTGCTGAAAAACTACAACTAAAATGTAAGCACTCAGAGTCTCATTTTAACACCTCAAAAAATTTTGCGGAAACTAGCTTACCAAATCCTCTGCAACAAAATCAACCACACACACACACACACACACACAGTACTAAATGTAGTACTAAATGTAGGCTAGTTAAATGGATAGTTCACCCAAAAAACAAAAATTCTGTCATTAATTACTCGCCCTCATGTCGTTTCAAACCCGTAAGACGTTCATCTTCAGAACACAAATTAAGATATTTTTTATGAAATCTGAGAGCTTTCTGACCCTGCATACGTAGATAGCAATGCAACTGACACGTTCAAGGCCAAGAAAGGTATAAGGACATCATAAAAAAAGTCCATGTGACATCAGTGGTTCAACTGTAATTTTATGAAGCTACAAGAATACTTTTTGTGTGCAAAGTAAACATAAATAACTTTATTCAGTAATTTCACATTCACAACATTACCACGACGCATGCGTGTGCATTCCTCTGCTTGTAAACAAGGCGCAGCTCATCCAGGTTCTACGTAAGAACGCCGGCTCCTGCATCAGCAGCATCACACGCATGCTCTGTGTTACTCTCGTGAATGCGTGTCGAAGACCGACACGGAAGAGAAGAATTGTTGAATAAAGTCTTTATTTTAGTTTTCTTTACACACAAAAAGTATTCTCATAACTTGATTACATTATGATTGAACTACTGATGTCACATGACCTTTCTGGGCCTTTAACGTGCCAGTTGCGTTGCTGTCTATGCAGGGTCAGAAAACTCTCGGATTTAATCAAAAATATCTTAATTTGTGTTCCGAAGATGAACGGAAATCTTACGGGTTTGGAATGACATGAGGGTAATTAATGACAGAATTTTCATTTTTGGGTGAAATATCCCTTTAATTATGGATTATAGTTTTCTCTAGTAGATGACAAGAGGTTTGGTTATACTGCAAGTCTATGAGCAGGATAAGAACACAATATGGCCCATGATTCCCCTGAACAGATCACATCTACTGTAAGAAAGATTATCCAGGAGTGCAAGAAAAGATGTACATGAAACAATCCTTCTCCCACTTTACTGAATTCTGTCACTGAGCTTGTGGGTGGTTCTTATAAATGTTATAATCTGCCTTACTAAGGGTTGGGCAAAGATACATAAAAATGTATTTTTTTAAAATAAAATACCAAATACCTTAATTTTAACAAGTATCAAAATAAACTACTGTATTTTTGTATTTTAAAAATACAAAAAATACTTTTGCAAGGGAGCATGACATTTCTTAGGAAACCTTCCATCAATTGGCCTATTTGATCTATCCTTTCATCATTACACTGACTCAGATGATTAAGTAAACAATGTTTGATAGCAACAGCTTTTCTCTGCCTGAGTCATGCAATAAATCTGACATATGCAACCAGTTAACAGATCAAATATTCACATTCACTGTGGATCTCCCAGATGAAGTTTAGTTTAAAGTAACCAACAGTTTAATGTTTAACAGTTTGTGAATGACTCACAATTGTATCCTTATTTAGTTACTTGGTGTTTTGTAACGAAGGGCCTACTTTGCATCAGCAACACTGACTCAATGACAAACAAGTCATTCATAAGAAGACACTGATGGCACCTATATTCATAGCAACTAGTTTCTAACTAATTAATAATTTGATTGTTAATCATAAATATAATAATATATTATGTGTCAGGCAGTCATTCATGCAATGGTATGTAAAATCATGATCCTATTTAAACAGCTACTTCAATTAGGGTACAATATTCAGAAATCAAATATTTATTTATCAA
>NW_015646720.1:0-2308 GCF_001515625.1 Sinocyclocheilus rhinocerous | reverse complement strand
TAAATGTAGCCAGAAACGTAATCAGAAAAGAGCAATAGAACTTGTCAAGGAGTATTAATCCAACTCCAACCACTGAATCTATTGAGAGCCATAGAAGTATAGAGGACACATATATACTTATAATAAGTGCAGTTGCACCAAGCACATCACATTCTATTACTCATTCATCCATGCTTCCTTTTCCACTCCAGCATTCAAATAATTCCTGCCCACTAAAAGTTGTATGGATATACTGTATTTGCTTACCCCGTCAGGCCTATCTATGTAAACAATTTAGAAAAAGTTCAGTTGATTCACACTTTATATCATCGCCATGATATGTACTGTCATATCACCCAGCCCTTTTGACAAGCTAGTTGATAAAAAACAACAACTGATTAACTCTTAAAACTGTTTCAACGTATGGCTGACTGACTACTGTGGTCAGGTACAGTAAACAAGTACAATCAACTCCAAGGAAGCATGGGGGTGTCCCTTCTGTTGGGATATTTTTAAATAATTCTTTTTCAAAAAATGTGTTTCAGTGTTTGCATTTGACAGTTTGCATTTGTGTAGCTATATTTTACAAAAGTGATCAAATTAAACCAACTGAAATTATGCTTTATTGAGTCACTCTAGGTATCAGCTAAATGGGACATTATTTAGTGCTTTTTGTTTTGTTTGTTTGTTTGTTTTTGCTTGTGCCAATTCTTACTGCCATCCCCATATTGGTGTGTGTAAAGACACAATCATGAAAATGACTCATGGCAGTACAATATAGTTCTGCCCCTTTCTCTAAAACAACCAGTCAAACATCAAAGTGTCACTGTTTGATCTTTGAACACAGTTGTGTATAAAAGGGGACGCATTCTGAACACATACTACCAAACAGACACTGTCCACCACATAACCAGTTTATTTTAAACTGTGAAATGAAAATATTTATATTTTATTGCCCAATTGTAATCTGACCTGAATATACTGTTTTTTTGGGATTTTTTTTTACTTCCATTAGCCAAATTTAATTTTAGGGGATTATATTGGCAAATCATCTTTCTTGAAAAGTAAGTATTTCCTCTGAGCTTCATAAATTTAAATTAATAATTTTAAGTTCTCTTGATCATTCCAAAAATTCTCAAGACAGCTTTGTATATTTCTCTTTTAGATTAAATTGGCAAGTTCTGCAGAATGAAGTTCAGAATATTGTTTATCGTTTCTCTCTCCATGTTTTCATGTAAGTTTGACTTATATCTTGATTGGTGAACACTTAATTTCATATTAGATTTCCTAATCATATTACTTTTATTTTTAGATGGGACATGTCAAATAAAGGGTGTCATTCAGCAGCATCCTTTGGTAGTTGCTGAACTTGGAAGCAGTGTGATTTTACCCTGCTCTTATTCATTTGACATGATACACACTGTTTCATGGTATAAACAGACTGTTGGCGAAAAACCTCTTCTTATTGCATATTCATCTTATCTCTCAGGAAGTTTTATATATCAAAACGGCTTTGACAAGGTCGAACGGTATTCTTTTGAAGTTGGAACTGACTTTTTAAATATGAGCATCATAAACCTGAAGGAAAATGATTTTGCAAACTACTATTGTGCTGTGACCTTCATCAACACAATTCAGTTTGGAGAAGGGACGATTTTGCTACACAAAGGTGAGACTTCTTTAAAACGAGCTGTTTTGTGAGAACTTTTACTGATGTCACTCCTGTATTAATAAACTAAAATTGTATTAGTAGAGAATGACATCATCTTGATGGATTTCTTTCAAAGGTAAAGATTCTGCCACTGGGTTCACAGTTCTCCAGCAGCCTGTATCTGACAGACTTCATCCAGGAGATTCAGTGACTCTGCAGTGTTCGGTCATCAGTCAGATCTGTGCAGGAGAATACAGCGTCTACTGGTTCAGACATTCATCAGGACATTCTCATCCAGGACTCATTTACACCCGTGATAACAGGAGTGATCAGTGTATGGAGAGATCAGAGAACGGCTCTTCTACCCAGAGCTGGGTCTACAGTCTCTCTCAGACTGAACTCAGACCATCTGATGCTGGGATTTATTACTGTGCTGTTGCCACATGTGGGAAGATACACTTTGGAAATGGAACTAAGTTGATAGTTGAAGGTACATCAAATTTCTATTTTGATAAAGAACATACCACACAATCTTCAGTTGAAAATTTGACTTATTTCTTTGTATTTATGGTGGTACATGAAAACTGTTACTATTTCAGCATCTTCGACTTTAACCTTTTGGAATCCAGTTGTTTTAACGTCTCGGTTACGTATGGTAACCCTCGTTCCCTGAAGGAG
>NW_015646719.1:0-200 GCF_001515625.1 Sinocyclocheilus rhinocerous | reverse complement strand
TGTCATCTTATTCTGTCGTCCTTACTGTCGTCCTGTTCTGTCGTCTTTACTGTCGTCCTTATAGTCATCTTGTTTTGTCATCCTAACTGTCATCTTATTCTGTCGTCCTTACTGTCGTCTTGTTCTGTTGTCCTTAATGTCATCTTATTCTGTCATCCTTACTGTCGTCTTGTTCTGTCATCCTAACTGTCATCTTATTC
>NW_015646718.1:0-892 GCF_001515625.1 Sinocyclocheilus rhinocerous | reverse complement strand
TTTTAAGCAAATGTATAGTGAGTAATTTAAAGGGGGGGAGGGTTATTATTTGACAGTAAAGTTTTTAACATTTTTCCAAATGTTTCAGAGTTTTAGGTGTTGTGTTGTAAAATTTGATATAACTATACAGAAACGGTTAGTAAACTTTTTCCACATCAAAATCATTTTAACTTGTTTAAGTGTTGTAATTTGTAATTCATCTTGTATGATATGATCATCATTCGTGTATCTTGCAAATTCAGATTGCCTTATATTGAACTCAGAATATTCTTATAATCATTACCTTTTCCTCATATAATCCATTGGTATTTATCCACAGTGTAGGTGATTTCAGGTTTTATCATCCTCATAGGGACAATTGGTCCTCATACTTGGCCTCATTTATCAATCTAATGTAGAAACGAGCGCAGATCCGTGCGCACAAATCAATTTACGACAGAGTTCACGTGTGATTCATGAAACATTCGTATGCCGCCAATCTCATCGTAGGAATGATCGCACGTTGATAAATGTGGCGGCAGAAAACAATCGTCATTTGCATATCACGCCCCTAAAAACACCCTTTTAGAAGCCTCGCCCCTCTAGGGTTTACGACACGGAGAAACGAAACCCGGCCAAAAAGAGGAAGTAATCTCGTCGAAGAGAAATTGATCTTACTCCAAAAATACCCGTTAAACTTGTAATTGCAAACTATTAGGCTACATTAATTTATGTAATTTATATGTATATTAAAATACTCGTAAATATAAACAGCCTATTTAGTTCCCCTCACTCTACAACAAATATTTTCAATTTAACGGTATTCAGAACAGAACAAGAATGAAAAATTCTTCAAAAAGAATGAATATATAAAATTATATATTCAACTATAAAATAAATCTAATTAGGCTAT
>NW_015646717.1:0-488 GCF_001515625.1 Sinocyclocheilus rhinocerous | reverse complement strand
GTATGTCTATTCAGGATATATGCTTTGCAGCCGGCTGGTCTTCTCTGAATACCTTCGCCAGGTTTTACAAGCTGGACGCTCAGTCCTTAGCCTCCCAAGTGCTGTCGGTGGATGACTGATTCACATTTATGCTACCTCTATTCATGTGTGTTTGCTGCCTAGCACAGTAATTACTCTGCGCAGCCCTATATGCTATTGTTGCTGTTGTCTGCCCTGTACTCAGTGCAGCTCCTGCTATTCAATGTCTACTTGTTATTTTAAATTGTCAACTTCGCGACAATTGGCCAGTCATTTGGACTGGCGTGAGCCAATAGGACTTCAGGAAAGGTTGGAAGGGAAGGAGTTCCCATAACGGAGAAATGTCTCCGTGATGTCTCGTTCCCGCTCTCAGGGAACTGAGGTTACGATAGTAACCGGAGACGTTTTTCTTTATTTTCCGATTCACTACTTTCCACCATTCACTCCCTCCTGCACTCCCGCTACACGAT
>NW_015646716.1:388-516 GCF_001515625.1 Sinocyclocheilus rhinocerous | reverse complement strand
TCTCGAATCTCCCTTTTCTGTCCAAGATACTAGAAAAGGTAGTTTACTCACAATTATATTCCTTCTTAGAGAAAAATGGTATCTTTGAGGATTTCCAGTCAGGATTTAGACCGTGTCAACCGAGACTG
>NW_015646716.1:0-156 GCF_001515625.1 Sinocyclocheilus rhinocerous | reverse complement strand
CATCAATTCGTAGCAGTGAATGAAGAGGTATCATATCGATCACAAGTGCAGTATGGAGTACCTCAAGGCTCAGTACTGGGGCCATTACTCTTTACGCTTTACATGTTACCTTTGGGAGATATCATTAGGAAACACGGTGTTAGCTTTCACTGTTAT
>NW_015646715.1:0-1590 GCF_001515625.1 Sinocyclocheilus rhinocerous | reverse complement strand
AATGCTAAATAAATGATACGCATGTGAATTATTTATATTATATATAAATATTATTATATTATATTATATCACTAATTCAGTAAGGTACAAAATTTGTTGCATCATTTTCAAAAAAAATGATCAAACATGAAAGATCAGATGCTGCAGCTGCTGTTGTTCTGATGATAAATGTCAGCACAGTTTAGTTGTGTTAAAATTATATTATATTATATTATATTATATTATTTCACTAATTCAGTAAGGTACACAATTTGTTGCATCAAAAATTTTCAAAATGATCAAACATGAAAGATCAGATGCTGCAGCTGCTGTTGTTCTGATGATAAATGTCAGCACAGTTTAGTTGTGTTAAAAGTTACAGCTTAATCAGACATTTTGGGTCACAAGATGTGCTGGTATTCAGTAGTTGGGTGCCTCGATAGTTAACATTTATGATTGTGTTATTGTGGACCTTTCTCATGAAAAAATATTCAGTGTGAGTTATTATCCTGATTGTTTAAATGTTACTGAATGCACTGTAAATTAATTTCCATCAAGCTCAGATCCACAACACTGTAAATCTACTACAGCAGATCTATCACAGGCCACAAACAGGAGAGGATCAGTGATAATTGTGCACACACACACACACACACACACACACACACACACAAATGTCTGAACCTGCAGTTCCTCTCATAATGAGCAGAATTACTGTTGCATCAACGCAGACATCAGTTAAATAAAACTATCCAGAGATGGTCTAAACCCAGATCATGTTCCCTGTTAGTGGATCAGCAATCCAGTGTTTGGTGAATTCTGCTACATAATAATAGGAATAGCATCAAAATATCAACAAAATATATCATTATGAATGCTTAACTATCACAAGCTAGTTATCCCTTTGCTAACTTTCCTCATCTCCTGCTTAAAAGCCAGAAAGTTCTTGAGATTTTTGAGAATCATGATCTAGTGAGCTTCTGCCCCTGAGTTTATTTTAAAGAATTTACTTTTGTCTTGTCTTTCTTAAAAAATATATCTGTATATTTAAATGTTCAACTGTTAAAACTTGAACTAGAGTTTTTCGTTACAAACAATGTTTGATAATCTTTAAATGTTTTTTGATGCAATGCACATTGAATTGATTCCAGCTTCATCTTCTCTTCTGCAGGTTTGTGGGTCCTGCTGCAGATGAAGGCTGTCAGTATGTGACTGGAATTGTGGGTAAAAACCCGTTACTCCTGAGAGAGCTGAATCTGAGTGAACATGAACTAGGAGACACACGAGTGAATCAGATCGCTGCTCTACTGCAGGATAAACACTGTACTCTCAACACACTGATGTGAGTATCTTACATCATTTCACATGTTACATGACTAGTAATGTTACAGTAGTCTATTTTAATTCTCATTTGAGTCCGACCCCACATTATAAAGCTTGGAAGAGCCAGGACATTTTTTAATATAACTCTGATTATATTTATCTGAAAGAAGAAATTCATATACATCTAGGATGGCTTGAGGGTGAGCAAATCATGGGGTAATTTTATTTTTTGGGTGAACTATACCTTTAAGTGCACAGCGGTTGGAGAAAATAATGTGAACACATTAG
>NW_015646714.1:312-509 GCF_001515625.1 Sinocyclocheilus rhinocerous | reverse complement strand
CATCTCGAACGGGGGTACTCCGGTAGACCGGTGAGGGTTGGCCCTAATGGCCATCAGTACCAGAGGAAGCTTAATATTCCAACCCTTTTGATTGGCGGACACATACTTCTTCAACATGCTGACCACTGTCCAGTTGACTCGTTCCACTTGACTTGAGGAAATTGGGTGATGGCTTATATGGAGCTTGGCCTGTATAC
>NW_015646714.1:0-214 GCF_001515625.1 Sinocyclocheilus rhinocerous | reverse complement strand
CAGAGTTGACCCTTAAGGGCAGTCCGAACCTTGAGAAGATGTGGTTCATCAAGAGGCAGGCTGTCGTTTCTGCTGTATCGTTGGGAGCTGGGAGACACTCTACCCACTTTGTGAATTCGCAAACCACGGTGAGGAAGTATTTGTTAACCCGTGTTGACCGTGGTAGGGATCCTACCCAATCTATTTGGAGGTCCGACCATGGGAAGGTCATTCC
>NW_015646713.1:724-922 GCF_001515625.1 Sinocyclocheilus rhinocerous | reverse complement strand
CTCGTCCGGTGTGCGATACCTCGAGTTGTCCTAGACGCGGCGCTGTGCGATCCCCTTAATTAGAAGAATTGGTATTTGGCGCTTTTTTTGAGGATCTACCGTTGAGCGCGGTGATGACGTCATCACACGCACGCTCATCCAGCGTTGAGTAGTGATGGGAAGTTCGGCTCTTTTCAAAGATTCGGCTCGGCTCGGCTC
>NW_015646713.1:0-580 GCF_001515625.1 Sinocyclocheilus rhinocerous | reverse complement strand
CTTCTATTTTAGCCCAATTTAGCAATTGTGAATGGTTTGTGTGTTGGTAAGCAATTTTTTATTCAGTGTTTTCATAAAAGCCTTATTTTTATGCAATTTTTTTTTCGTTACAAAAAAAAATTCACAGATTTTAATAAAACTTTAATAATAACACTTTAGTCTTTAGTGCAGGTTGGCATTCAGAAATATCAGATGCCTCAGCTTGGATGTGCTGATGCGATTTCTCCTCTCTGTGATTATTTGTCCTGTTTTTGAGAATACTCTCTCTGAGGGGACCGATGTTGCAACAATGCAGCGTCTTCCTAGCTTAACCAATGCACTTGCGTTTAAATCCGGCTCCTCCGTCTCTCTATATATATCTTTCTATATATATCTCTCTAAACATATCTTTGTGTACCCGGCTTATACTACTACACTCGCTATCTTCAGAGCTTGTGTCCCCATTCCTTCTTTCACATAATGGTATGATCCTAGTCTATCCTCCCATGTGATTAGCCCATAGACTGTGGATTAGCCGCAAGTGTATTTTTTATTTACATTTTTTTTGTAACGAAAAATTGCATAAAAATAAGGCTTTTAA
>NW_015646712.1:1046-1211 GCF_001515625.1 Sinocyclocheilus rhinocerous | reverse complement strand
TTATTTCACTTTCCAAATTTGCTTCCACAAATTCAGTGGTTAAAAGTCGGCGTTGCACATCCGGGAGCTGCAGGAATAGCAGTAGAGCACCAATGCATGATCTCCGGCTGCTGTCAGTCGCTCACCAGCAGGTGGCGCAAGCGGCTGTTGATGAAGACCAAAGCA
>NW_015646712.1:414-941 GCF_001515625.1 Sinocyclocheilus rhinocerous | reverse complement strand
TTAACCTGTTAACCTGCTCCCCCCATTTTGGGACTCACAGCTGAAAATGACCTACCTAACTTAAAATGGTAGCAGTTCCTGACAACGGTGTGCTACACACACAATTTAGGTATCTTTGGAAAGAAGACACTTTAGGCTTTACTATCCATCATCCAGAGTTGATAATTCTCAAAAAGATAAAAAGTTATAGACACTGAAGTGGCTTGAAATTATTATTTTTTTTTTTCATATACAAATACATGAAATCAGTCCTTACATGCTGTGCTGTAATACTGGGGTTCCCCCTCATACTTCACACTCCAGGATTCCCCAACGAGGCGTAAAGCGCCTCAGTGAACTAATACAGTGATATAAGACCTCAGATCTCAGAATACACTTTATTGATGATTATGCAAACTATATACAGGCAAACAAATGAGGTCAGAAGAACGCAACGCACTGCATTTTCTTTATAATTGCTTTCCCTTACCACTAATCTATAGAGTCAACAGTCCTACAAAGATATCAATACCACGATTAGTTTTAAC
>NW_015646712.1:0-275 GCF_001515625.1 Sinocyclocheilus rhinocerous | reverse complement strand
CAAGGGACCGTCTGACAATTCCACCGACTGGGTTAAAACGTCCAATGTATTTTAATTAAAATAACTTTTAACATTTAAAATAACACACTGTCAAATTGTAAAGCTCGTATTGCTCATAGTAATTTACTACAGGTGAGATTTTGCCAATACCTCCCTTCATATCTGTACAGTACACAATTATTTACATATAAAAGATCCCTGGAAAGGGTTTACTTACTACTTACTACAGGTTAAAAATATTTGTGTAGTGTACATACTTGGGGAAAGTATTGTCT
>NW_015646711.1:1691-1982 GCF_001515625.1 Sinocyclocheilus rhinocerous | reverse complement strand
TTGGTCAAAAGAGGAGAGTCGGCTTCACATCAACTGCCTGGAAATATTCGCAACTTTCTGCCAGACCTAAGGGGACACCACGTGCTAGTCCGTTTAGACAGCATGACAGTGATATCTTATATAAATCGCCAAGGCGGGCTCACCTCGAAACGACTTTTCGAGATGGTAAAATGCCTCTTTGAATAGGCACATCTCAACCTGCGTTCATTGAGGGCAGCACATGTGCCCAGCGTATTGAACCAAGGAGCAGACATGCTATCTCGGAGCAACGTCCCCTCAGAAGAGTGGATG
>NW_015646711.1:0-1365 GCF_001515625.1 Sinocyclocheilus rhinocerous | reverse complement strand
GCAGAGCTGTCTCGGCTGCTCTCAGCAGCCCCGTGGCCCATTCCCCTGAGACGAGACCTCCTCTCTCAGGCGAACAGAACGATATGGCACCCCCAGCTCGAACTGTGGGCTCTGCACATCTGGCCTCTCGATGGGAGCATGCGGACCTCCCCGAGAGCGTGCTAAACACAATATCTCAGGCTAGAGCACCCTCTACAAGGCGGCTCTATGCCCTTAAATGGTCTGTCTTCTCCGCCTGCTGTATGGCCCGTGGCACAGACCCAATTTCCTGCGACACAGACCCAATATCATTGATATTGTCCTTCCTGCAGGAGCTGTTGGATAAGGGTCGTTCCCCTTCCACGCTCAAGGTCTATGTAGCAGCCATTGCAGCCTCACACGCTCCAATAGCTGGCCAGTAAGTGGGCAGGAACAACCTAGTTGTTCGCTTTTTGAAAGGGTCTAGGAGGCTCAACCCGTCTCGCCCTGTCACCGTCCCTACATGGGACCTGCCCACGGTGTTGGGAGCTCTGAAGAGCCCTCTTTCGAGCCACTACAGTCTGTTGACCTTCGTCCCCTGACATGAAGCCCCCTCCTTTCGAGCCGGTACAGTCTGTTGACCTTCGTCCCCTGACGCTAAAAACCGCTCTGCTACTGGCGATAGCATTGGTAAAGCGTATGGGTGATCTGCAGGCTCTCTCGGTGAGCCCTACCTGCCTCGAATTTGGGCCCAACGACTCCAAGGTCGTCCTGAAGCCAAGGCATGGTTACAAGGTCGTCCTGAAGCCGAGGCATGGTTATGTACCTAAAGTGCTCTCGACTCCGTTCAGAGCACAGGTCATAGCTCTTTCGGCATTTCCTCCTTCGGATCAGGACCAAGAGCTAAATCTACTCTGCCCCGTCAGGGCATTGAGAATATACATTGAGCATTCCGCCCTGTTAAGGCTGTCGAATCAGCTTTTTTTATGCTTCAGTGACCGCGCCAGAGGGTCTCCGGTCACGAAGCAGAGACTTTCCAAATGGATAATTGACGCTATCAAGCTAGCATACTCTTCTTTGGGCCTTCAATGCCCCATGGGAGTAAGAGCCCACTCTACAAAAGGCATTGCCTCTTCCTGGGCTTGGTCTAGCGGGGTTTCCATTGCAGAGATTTGTGCGGCGGCCGGCTGGGCCTCACCGTCCACATTTACCAGGTTTTATAATCTGGACGTCCCAGTTTTACAGGCTCGGATCCTTTCTGCTTAAATGGACTTACTCTGGCAAAACCAGTGCTAAATCAGGTATTTGCCTTCTCTGTACGCTCTTGGTCCCCACTGGGTTCCGAGGCTGTGAGTTTGGCCATATCGCTTCCTGTGGGGCTTCCCTACAATTACTTGGTCCCTCTGG
>NW_015646710.1:0-496 GCF_001515625.1 Sinocyclocheilus rhinocerous | reverse complement strand
AGAATCAGTAATTGTCTAATATTATTAAAGTGCATTTTCCAAACTCTTCAAAACGTTTTACTTATAGAGAACAAGTCATTCTGAGGAAACTTGCTTACTTTAAAAAATGCCTAATGCTCAGAGGCCACAAAAAAATTAAAACTATCACTCATTATTGGTGTCAGGTGAAGACCGTAATACCAAGGATGAAAACCAGATGGAGCCATAGATTGCAAATCTTTTAACCTTAATCCTGATCAGCTAATTAGCTGTGTATCAGAATGAAAACAAATGCATAGAATCAGTTGAAATGTTACGGCCGTTCTGTACTCTCAGTATACTTCTAAATAATTATTGTAGAAATGCTTTTAGAGCATTAAAATCATTTTTACAACTTTCATTTATTCTAACCTCTCTCACAGATAGGATAAAAAATATTTTAAGTCTGACCCTGTACTGCTCACTTCAGTTAATTAGAATAATAAATATATATATAAAATAAGTTAATATGCATTTT
>NW_015646709.1:0-2603 GCF_001515625.1 Sinocyclocheilus rhinocerous | reverse complement strand
ACTGAAACAGAGCAGTTTCACTTCTGCTGTAGTCAAGCAGCCCAGCTGAAAAAGAAATGTATTTAATAGTGCTTTTTTGGCATACTTATATTTAAATGATACCATACTAAATGCATATCAAATATATTATTTTGAAACAATAAGTATATTAAGCATATTTCAAGATATGTTTAAGATCAGTTTTTAGCTATTTGCAATATATTTTAATATATTAAATTGTGTAAAATTGGAACCACTTCAAGTACATTTAGTGCAATTTAAGTGTATTTATTTACAATCAATGTAAAATATTATTTTAATGTGATTCAGTAACATTTCAATAGCATGTCAGCTCATTAGAAATGCATCAGCATTACACTACTAGTTTATTATTAAGTTGCTTTCTTTCTGGTATTAAAAATGGTATAAAGGTGCAAAAATCATTAAACATAAATGATTAAACATAAACATAAAATACTAGAGTACATATATAACAGCATATATAATATCCTGACCAAAAATACATAATAAATAAATTAACCAAAGATTAACGGTTTTGCATCAGTGTTTGAATATATGTATTATAATTTGCGTGCACATTACAATTTTTAGAATTCTTAGAATGAAAAAAAAACATAGTTTATAATATTTTCATAGTCATTTTTTTTATAATACATTAGAAGTTTATACATTGTAAGAATACACTTAGACACTTAAACACACAATAACATATGGCACATATAGCTATAATGTATTTTTGCGGTAGAGAATTAATGTGCTATATAAAAAATATTAAAATAAAAAAAAAAGTTTTTCAAAATATCTTACATTTGAAAAGCAGATTGAAGCACATGCTCATTATGGAAATATTTAAAACATATTGCAGCGGGCCTACACATTGTTATAAAGTACTTATACATTAAACCCTATAAAACCTGAATCATGTTGCTATCTTCTTACACAAAGTACACATAAAATATGCTTTAGGTAATAGTAAAATTAAAATTAGTAAAAAAAAAAAAGTTAAATAAATAAATAAATACACTAAAACTTCACTTAAAGTATGCTTGTGTTAGAAATATAATACTTTTTAGAAATATATTAAAATGCAGTTTAAAATAATTTAATGCACTTCAAATAAGCATGTTGTGGATACAAATGTACTTTAAGTATATTTTTAATACATTTAATAGTTTGTCTTTTCCACCTGGGAGCACACAGACAAACCCATTACATTTCAAAGGGATAATGTATATGAAAAAAATAAGACATTTTAATTGTTTAGTGAACATTTTGATAACATATTATTATTCTAATATATCATACTAGTCCACAGTATATGAAAAGTTTTAGTATAGTTTGTGATTTATTATAAAATATTTACCCTGAATGCAGAGCGTCAGAGTCCAGATGAGGATGATGATGTTGTTCATTGTTGTTGTTGTGTCTTGTGTGATGATGAAGATTGTGTTGTGTTCTGCTCTCAGTCATGAAGTGTTAAACTCACAGCACTATAAACACTCTCATGCAAAGTGTCTCTTTATGTAAATGCTCTTCATACACGTACACGTAAACCAGTTTGACACAAGACTAAAAACTGAGCTGATATTCCTATTTATCGCTTATAATAAATTATGTTGTGTGTAAGTCTTGTAAAATTACTGCTCTTGTGTTTGGCTATCAGTCTTTCAGTATTCTTTTGTGAATTTAAGAGTTAAATGTTCAGATTTTGAGGTGTTTAATGATGGTCTGGTTGTTTTGTTTGGAGATTTATTAGATTAATATTAATCTGATTAATATTTACGGAAGTCAAAATAAAAGCACAGATGGGTGAAGATTAAAAACTTAAAAGCTGTTTCAACTATACTGGATATGATTTAATCCAAATTAAGTTAGCAATAAAACAATAATTTATCTTTATGTCTTTGACTAATTTTTGTCTTTTTGAATTTGAAAAGGTCATAAGCTTCATTTTTAAAAAGCATGTATGATCGAATCCTAAATGATGGAGGATTCATCCTAAAAGTGAGGAACAAACTGGGATTTTCAAAGACATAAATGATGTGAAATGATGTGAAAATATTTGTATCTGTACAAAAGAGCATTAGTACAAACCTTTGTGCACATATATACCATCAAAATAATTCAACATTGTTTATAAAATAGTTAAGATTAAAAAAAAAGGTAAAAATAGACAATCACAATATTCATTAATATTATGCTTTGTGAAAATTACATCACAGGTATTAATGATTTTCTGAATATGGACACAATTGTATTTTCTTGTTCATGTTGATGAATGTTGTACTTCTTCTGAACCATAAAGTCATATTTGTGGCCGTTCTGTAGGTTGATGTGTTTGATTCAGTCACATTGTGCTTGTATTTAAAATGAACTGAGATTTATAAAGATTAATACATTTAGAAACTTTCTTTTGGTTTTATTAATTGCTCGTAGAGAATTTCAGAAAATTAAATACGCATCTTTATAAATAAGGCCCCAGAACTCAAGCTAATATTTTATAATCAAATGTCACTCACTGAACCATGAAAACACCTGCAGATGGAGGAAATTATGACACAAGACTGTGTAGTCAAATTATGAAGCTCAAACACTGAAAGATT
>NW_015646708.1:540-874 GCF_001515625.1 Sinocyclocheilus rhinocerous | reverse complement strand
CGCTTGTCACTGTCACTTTTTACCCAGCCGTCCAATCAATGGAGGGGGGGCGGGACAAATACGAGGCTACACCGACCAATCATCCTCCTTGTACAACAACCTAACAACAATAGAGAAGTTAACATTGCTGGTTACTGCATTTTTATATTCAGTAATATTCTTCAAAATGAGATACTAGTAATGCGTTACTGCCGTGGATATTCCAAATTATAGCAACCAAAGCGTCTCAGCTGGAAAAACGCTGTGCCACCAGAGTCCTCCAGCACCACCAGCTGGCCGCCTTTGGTGGACACACGTTATTGAATATTTATTGTTAGGCATATGGCCTATTAGT
>NW_015646708.1:0-337 GCF_001515625.1 Sinocyclocheilus rhinocerous | reverse complement strand
TAGGCGGGGATTATGCTAATTGTGAATGAGCGTGCACGAGCGCCCTATTTACGATTCATTGGAATTCATTAACATACACAAATTGGAAGTTTACGAAGCGTTTGTGAATCCGGAGGAGAGTTTTCGGGAAGGTCCATTTTACGCGCAAATTACTCAGAATTTACGCCTATATTTACTAGGGTTGCCACCCGTCCCTAAAAATACGGAATCGTCCCGTATTTTAAGGTAAAATGATGCGTCCCGTATCAAATCAATACGGGACGCGATTTGTCCAGTATTTTACAAAGGCCAGCAAGCTGAATCAACAAATAAGTATTTTGCACCGTTTATAATGCTA
>NW_015646707.1:2939-44474 GCF_001515625.1 Sinocyclocheilus rhinocerous | reverse complement strand
AGGGAACGCAATTTTTAACCGTAATTTTACGAAGCTTCGAGAATATTTTTTGTGCGCAGAAGAAAACAAATAAAATAATGACTTTATTCAACAATTTGTCTCCTCCGTCACCCTGGTGCCATTTTGGAGAGTATCCACTGAACGCAAACTGCGTATGCTATTCTGTGTCAGCTGTGTCACGCAGATACATTGTTTTCGTTCATAGATATCCAGTTGATATCCATGTAATTATAATTTTGTCAGCAAGGAAAAACATCTAATCTATGTATAACAGACACTAGTATTCATTGTTTTTAAGTTTCACAGTCAATGAAAGAGACTTAGACAATTATAGTCATGCTGCTACAAACTCTCAAACCAACTCTCAGCTCAACTTTTGAGTGAAGGTGAGTGACAAAGCAACCTGTTGGGTTTCTAACACAGGAGGTATGGCTCGCTGGGGTTTGCTCATCAAGAAGGCATTTATCACCTGCTTTTAGTAACGTATGGTTTGGCAATAAACTCTATGCGTTTCCACGGAAACTTACCTTTGCCATGCCAACCAACTCCAACGCTCAGAACTGTGATCTCTCACAGAGATTGGCCACTTAACAGCTGTCAGTGAGTTCATTAGATAAAACGTATACAGATAACAGAAGTAGCCGGTTTTAAACTAACAGTAACCATAATACAATGGCCATCACAATCATTTTAATGGGTTATTTATGGAGCTGTTCAGTCGTGACGTCAATTTGAATGCCACCGGAAGGCCATGGCTTCCCATGGAAATTTCCATGTCCAAGGTGGCACCTCATTAAGTTGGTTGAGCAAATGTCTTAAAGGTGCTGAATGTAACTTTTTGACTGTACTAAAGTATAAAAATCCCATTATATGTTTGCAGATATTTAGGAAACATGCTAAGTTCATGTACTTTTTCACGTTCACTTTTTTTTGTGTGTGAAAAAATAGTATTTTGACACCCCGGGATGCCAGTTGGTGGAAATCACAGAAGACATGGAAGCCAACAAATGAATATGGTCAGAGATCACAGATTCTACCTGACCTAAAAAGCCTCGGCATCCATCTAAAAAGCTCTATGACCAGAGGAATATTAAAACGCAGAAAAATCAACTCATTAACTTACAGCGTAAGGCTTGTTGCCTAACATTGTCAGTTGCGCTCGTTCCTTGTTGCATCTGGCAACCCGTGTGAGAGTTGAGTCTGAGGAGGGGGGCGAAAGAAACAACACTCCAATATTTGGAATTTGGACTGCAGTACATCAATATTGCATACTGCATCAATATTACATACTGCACCTTTAATCTAAAATATGAGAGAGAGTTGGTCATTTTTGGCCACTGCAGAATTCCCATAATTCCATTTGTGTTATTTCATAGTTTTAATGACTTTATATTATTTTAAAATATGTGAATAGTAATGGTAAAGAATGAGTAAATGAATTCTGCAGAGTACTAGAATAATTTATTCTTTAATTCAATTGAACTCTTTCCCCACCATTGACGGAATTTTCCGGCTTTCTGTGTTTTGACTGTTATACGGTAGGGGGCGCTATTAGGCATCTTTTGAAACAGTACTATATCTTTGGATCAAAACACAGATGAAGAAGAAGCAGAAACAAGCGATCGCATATGCAAGCAGATGCATATGTAAAATAACGCGATCAGACATTAAACAGCATATAAATCAAAACTGCCTACATTACTGAATGAAATGTCAACACAGGAAGTGGTATAGGACTGTGTAAGCTTTGGGGGTGTTGATGGAAACAATCTACTCCATCTATGATTTGAACATCGTTCTGAATCCAATCCGGATGCAGCCTTCAACAAAAATGCAATTTTCTTAGCTTTTTGTTCAAAATGTTTTTTTTTTTTTTAATGAAACCGCATTAAAGTGTTGATTAAAAAAAGAATGCATGCAGCTAGATAAATATGAGTTCCCTTTCAGTCGGTCACTCTCGACGTCACGTCGGATGACCGACGAAATTGGGATCTCGCTTAGAGAGACCAATCTACTTCGAGTGTAAACTAAACGAGCCAATGCACATTGGCATGCGATTATTGCATCCAGCTGCCGCTGATCACAGCGTGAGTATAAGTAGGCAGCAGATGCAGCGCATATTCAGCTTTTCGCTTCGGAGCCGAGCGATCACATCGTTCTGCTCCTGACTACTCTACTGAGAGAAGAAGACTGAACGAGTTCAGCGCGCTCTTGGAGAGCTCTTCGTGTTGGCGGTACGGCGCTTCAGCGGTGGTGGTTTCCCGTGTCGAGTGGGTTGCACACATCAGGCTGCACTACCCCCTGTTTGTGTTGCAGATGATCATCTCCCCTGTGCGCCTCAGCACGCTAAAAGAGCTTTTTCTCCTAAAAGAGCAATTTCGGGTGCGTCTTTTTAAAGACGATGTTGCGTGGCAAACTTGACGTTACGTCTTTGTAAAGACGATGTGGGTCTTGCTATAGACAACGTATCACCCGAGCGTTTCTGGATGCGGTCGTTAGCTGTCCCTCCTTCAGGGAACGAGGGTTACCATACGTAACCGAGACGTTTTTGGTTTAAAAGCAGAGACCATATTTTTTTCTTTTGACATATTGCATGTTCAGATATTTATACAACAAAATATTCTGGGGGCCATGAAATTTTGCAAAAATGTTGGCAGTGGCTGGCAACTTAAAAAAAAAACTGCTGGGGAAAGAGTTAATAAACTTGACTGAAGACATTCAGAAACTTGCTCTTTATCCTAAAATGTAATGGTTGCATTACAGGAACGCCTTCTAATGAGCCTGCTGCCCAGAAATGTTGCCATGGAGATGAAGGAGGACTTCCTGAATCCACCAGAAAGAATCTTCCATAAGATATACATCCAACGACATGACAATGTCAGGTACAGAAAGAACGAGAGAGAGTGTTTTTCAACAATCAAGCCATTCATGCTGAAAACCCACACTTGTTCAATGAATGAGAGGTGAGAGCACTACGTTCATAGTATTTTCCAGACTAGACAGTCAGTGTCAGTTCCATTGTACTTAAATTGTGATTGCGAATACTGAATCAGTGAGTCAATAAGAGTCAACAACTCTCCACTCACGCGCAGTCGTCTAAGTTCCTGAGTCTGGCTGCCAACCAAAGCTTGCACAGCGTGTACGGCGCACACAACTCAAGAGCTGCTCAATTAACCCACACTGCCCACACACGCGGCGAGATGGAGAGTGAGAGATGGAACAAGGCAGTGCTGGGGGGCATATTAACACAATAGCACATACACACATATACACATATGCCATCTCAAAGACCTGTTCCAGCCAAGAGATTGGTGAGTGAAAGATGATGCATAAAAGTAACTTTTCCATGACTAACTGACTGTCTAAAAGATGAGGTTAATCCAGGCCCAGCTCCAGATCAAACATGAAGAGTGGGCTGTATCTATGAGCTCTATAAAAGCTATATGTTTGTACTCTCATTCATCTGCCGTGTTTGCTTAGTTTTGAGATATAGGTTTTATTGAGTCCATAACCTGAGTCAGAAAAGCTATGTAACTAATGACGCTGGAGCCAGTGGTTTATTATTATAGTTTTTAATTTAGATTTTAATTTTTTTTCAAGATTATTTTGAGTTTGTCCTTTCAGTTTAGTTGGTTAGTGGTTGTTAGTTTTAGTTTTAGTTGTGTCATAGTTTAATTTTATTTAGATGTTATTTAAATCGCAGCATTACATTTTTATGTTAAAGAAGGCGGGTTATAAAGATCTTCATATTCTGTAATAAGTAATCTTAGTGTAAAACTAAAAATAATTTGTGGTCATTTAAAATTTTAATTTAGTTGAATTCAGCGTAAAATTGAAATTCATTTTATTTTCTAAATTCATGTTATTGGTCTTTCTTCTGTTTTTTTTCTTTTCGACTTTTTAATTTTTTATCAAAATGTCAATTCGATCTTCTTTAATTTAGTTGAATTCAGCGTAAAATTGAAATTCATTTTATTTTCTAAATTCATGTTATTGGTCTTCTGTTTTTTTTCTTTTCGACTTTTTAATTTTTTATCAAAATGTCAATTCGATCTTCAGGTAAAATAACATACTTTTTTCTGGTGGTGTACACTAAAAAAAATGATGTAGAAAGTTATTTTCACTCAGAAATTGCTAGTAAATTTCATAAATAATTTCTAAGAAATGGCATGTAACACACTGAAGTAAACAAAAGTTTGAAAGACTGAAATAGTACTTTCTTCTAAAACCTCCTCCAATAATCTGTTTTATTTTACAACTTCATTTTTATTTTAAAATCATTTTTTACCATGTATACCGACTTCTCCAATCATTTGTCTGCTTAAACTCCACCCTTTTCTTACAGTCGACTGGAAGCTCTCATTCAGATCTGCCTCCATCCAATCAACTAACAATCGATAGAACCAAGTTGTCGCCCTACTGTACATTTTTTCGAGAATCTGTTTCACTTGAATGTTCATCACAATACAGTGTAAAAGATCTGTCGCTACTTCTGTTTCATTGCATTTTTATATAGTCTTTATTAACAATAATAACACTACCAACATGATAATTGAATGATATAGTGCTGATTGGTTAATTGGACTATAGTAATCAACCAAACCTTGACTCCTCAGTGTAAGGCCTCGTGAGAATCATCATAACCTGTTGTCCTCTCGTTCTGTGCAGCATCCTGTTTGCAGACATTGTGGGCTTTACCAGTTTAGCTTCACAGTGCACGGCCCAGGAGCTGGTCAAACTGCTGAACGAGCTCTTTGGGAAGTTTGATGAGCTTGCTACTGTAAGTAATGCTATTGACATGTATGTGTTGAGAGAAAGGACAGGGGAGCAAAAATCCTATCATAAGGCTTGAGTCAGTGGGCAAACTTATATGATTGCTCACAGTCTGCAATATGCTAATCAGCATTATAATTATAATCCCCATTAGTGGCCTCAGCTTCTCATAGAGTCCCTCTGTGCACTGCGGGAGAGGGAAAGCGTTTGAGTTGGAAACAGTATTATCCTATCCACCTTTTTCTTCCCGTAAAAATGGCCACGGCCATTTGTAAATTCTATGGGTCTGGCTTCCAGTCTCATCTGCGTCCAGCTATTTTTTAAATTATATTATAGATTATATATTTATATTTTTCTTTTTCATAAAGAAAATGTGAGTGGTGAATGCACTTGCAAAACGTACCTTCATTGTTAGTCTCTCGATCCATTTTACTGTTCACCACATACAAATAATAAGTTTGATCACTTTCAAAAATGTTAGCAAACCTTGTCCTGAACAAACTGCATAATTTGAAGTGATAATGTTCACAGAACAAATGGTGCAAGACAGATTATTCACAGAATTTTAATAAAAGCTTAAGAGTTTGTTCTGATCCCTAACAATAGTAATAGAGATACTTGTCTTAGCAAACACTAGTAAATATTTCAGTAGCCCCTGACAGTAAATGCTAAATTACCATCCTGACAGCTGTGATTGTGTTTGCACTTTTCAAAGGTGCTGTCTGAGATCCTATATGAGCGTCTTTGATGTTGAATAACTGCAAATTACAACTGCAGCTTTTACTAGGCTTTTGCATTATTTGGATCTTTGTCGTGGATTGTAATTATCAATCCTCCAATAAGTAAACCTGTGGTTTCTTGTGTATTAGAAAGAGATAAAAGCAGATTGGCTTCAAATTTTTGCTTTCGTAATTTTCCTTTCTTCTAACACTTTCACGGCTAACTTTGTCCTTCTGTATCCCCAAGTCAGCAAGCGTAAATCTAGGCTAAATACAATCTTTTCCAGAGAAAAGTAAGGCTTTTTGAGAAATGCAGCTCTCTGTCACAAAAAACTAAAACTTTTTTTCAAGTTTGACATTAGTTTGAAATTCAGACAACAGTTGGAAGTGAATGGCACAGATGCTCCTTTTGCTGCTTGATATTGAAAATTGGTGTGTCTTACCATATTATTTTAATGTATCATCTTAATTATGAACACACTGGTTTGTAGTGCAAACAGTTTTACTGTTTACTGCATGTTGTTATTCTTCTCGTTATTTCCCTATAGTGGCTAATGAACCAGAAGTCTTGCCCATAGGCTTACTTCTGCGTTGAAGAAAAAGGTGGATAGCATCATAAAAATCACAGTGGACTAAAGACTTCTGACTGAGAAAAATTCAACATGAATTTGCATACACTACTGTTCATGTGACAGTAAAGACATTTACAGTATAATGTTACAAAACACTTTCACGGCTAACTTTGTCCTTCTGTATCCCCAAGTCAGCAAGCGTAAATCTAGGCTAAATACAATCTTTTCCAGAGAAAAGTAAGGCTTTTTGAGAAATGCAGCTCTCTGTCACAAAAAACTAAAACTTTTTTTCAAGTTTGACATTAGTTTGAAATTCAGACAACAGTTGGAAGTGAATGGCACAGATGGTGTATGTGTGTGTGTGTGTGCTTTGACAGGGGGTTTCCCACAGTCTCCTCCTGCCTGTGGTGCCAGATGGTGCATTTCTAATGAAATAGAGCAATCGATCTGTTGAGTTTCTTCTTTTCTGTCTTTCTGTTTGTTTTGCTCTCTTTAGTCTAAAGTGTCTTATTGTTCTGTTGAATCAATGTGGAGGGTCTAATCTTGATAATAAATGTCTTTACTGCCAATTTTTATTAATTTAAGGAATTCTTGTATTTATAATAAATGTATTTCATTTAAAAAATAAAATCTTACTGACCCCAAACATTAACATTTTATTTTAAAAGTGCAGAAAGTTTGGTTTAAAGTTAAATTACATAAGCAAGTCATATTTATTTCAGTGACCATTTTCACAGCGGTGCTGATTTTTATTTATTTATTTTTATTTATTTTTTTCGCAGTGCGTTGAAATCAACAGAAAAACATTGAAAATTCACTATTCAAACAAGATTTTGCTATAGGCTTGTATCCATTTTGTGATCGAAAAATATGTCTGTTAGACTTAATGCAAGTTCCACATAAAGTGACAAGCACAAAAACAGTATGGTATTTCTAAAACTCTCATCTGCTCATTTAACTGTAAAATTCCTAATAGTTTGTTCCAGCAGTACCATAATCATTCTTTCATTCATTCACTCTTAAATTGTGTAAATATGTAAGAAATCAGATTCTGTATAACCTGGTAGATACGTGTTATTAATCATCAGACTCGCTTTCAACTCCACCTCCCATTAATTGTGCTTTTGTGTATCTGATTGGCAGGAAAACCATTGCAGGAGGATTAAGATCTTGGGAGACTGTTATTACTGTGTGTCCGGCCTGACCCAGCCCAAAGCGGACCACGCTCACTGCTGTGTGGAGATGGGTCTGGACATGATCGACACCATCACGTGAGTGTTTGTGGCCAAATCTCATTTTGTTTTAACAGCAGTCACTGAGCCGGCCAGCCAGCCAGCAGCAGCAGCAGCTACGATCATCTGACAGACTGTATTTGAAAGCTATATAGTGATTTTATTTGTGTGGGAATGTGTGTGTGTGTGTGTATAAGACCTGCTCTACTATATTCATTTCTCTGCTCTGAATTCTAATGGCGGCTTTCACTGCTGCAGTCTCTTATCACCTCACACAGGTGCTAGGATATGCACACACACACACACACACACACACACACTTTCTGTCTCACATTAGTGTAGATCTCCTGCTTTGTGCTGGTAGCAAGCAGAGAAGAAATTCCTCCAGCCAAAGCTCTCTCACTCTCTTCAATCATCAGATCCGGCATTATAGTAAGGGATGAGGAGAGAATAAGGAGCTTTTGAAAAGAGGCAAGAAACATGACTCTAGTTTTCTAGATGGAAATATATAGCGTTCAGGGTTCCCACACGTTTTCAACAATGATTTTTTTTCTAGGACCTTTCTTGTTGTTTGTTATGGTGATTATGCCACTTGCTGATTTAAAATCCATTTAAGATCTATTTGTTGTAGAACTTATTGTTTATGATTCCTCCATGCATGTTTCATTTTTTTTTATTTGTTTTGACCTCTTGATTTTTAACTCAATCTTCTGGTGATACGACAAATTTATTTCTGGTGACATTGCTGGACATCTTCAATCATTTAGTGTTATTTTAGTATCAGATACTATTATAGTTTTTTATGATTTTTTTTGTTTAATTTTAATTTTCATTTTAATTAAAGTTTTTGTATTTTGTGTGTTTTAATTTTAATATCTATATAAATTTTTTTTTTTAATAATTTTTTTTTTATAAATTTTTACTTAAAATGTATAGTTATTGTTTATTTATTTTAGTACACTAGTACTAGTGCTAGTTTAGTACAAGTTAAACTAAATAGAAAATTCTGAAATAAATATAATAATTTTTAAATTATTTTATTTTATTTCAGTTAATGTTTTATTTTAAGTAGTGAGAATGTTTTACATAGTTTTATTTTTATTTTTAGTTATAATAACCCTCATCCAAACAATTGATGGACATAACCAAGTCCCAACCTACATTTTTAACTTTTTGATAATCCATTTCATGGAAGCCCGTTTCCGCCACTGAATAAAAATAAAAAAAAAGGTTATTGTGATATTGTTATTGTTATACTTTTTATCTCACAATTCTGACTTTTTTTCACAGAATTATGAGATATAAACTCGCAATTGCGAGTTATAAAGTCAGAATTGCGAGATATAAACTCACAATTGCGAGATATAAAGTAAGAATTGGGAGATATAAGTCAGAATTGCAAGATATAAAGTAAGAATTGCGAGATATAAAGTCAGAATTGCGAGATATAAACTCACAATTGCGAGTTATAAAGTAAGAATTGCGAGTTATAAAGTCAGAATTTTTTTTTCTCAGAATTGCAATTCTGACTTTATAACATGCAATTGCGAGTTATAAAGTCAGAATTGCGTGAATTGTGAGTTTATATCTCGAAGTTCTGACTTTATTTCTCAGAATTGCGACTTTATGTCTCACAATTGCTTATATGTTTATATCATGCAATTCAGAATTGCAAGTTTGTATCACGCAATTATGAGAAAAAAAGTCAGAATTGTGAGATAAAAAGTCGCAATTACCTTTTTTATTTTTCATGTCACAGTATGGAAGAAAATATATGTTGCTACTTTGGTTTCATTGCAATTTTTAAAAAAAAACTGTTCAAATCAGTTAATCTTTTGATCTGCTAGTGAATGATTTACAATGGTTTGTGAACAGGTCTAACAAATTAATAAAAAGTAAACAATCAAAAAACATTTTAAAAAGAGAGCCGTTTGTTCACAATTTGGACATCACTATAATTTACAAGCAAATTTTATTTTTAAGTAATATTTAGACAATAAGATATTTTACAGCAGATTATAACTAAAATTATAACTAAAATGTCACTATTTCAATAACATTTCCAGTTCCCTGGTTTGGAATTACAATTTCCTGATATTTTCACATTTTCTTGTAAATTAAAACTGTAAATTTGTATTTATTTATTAATTTTTTTAATTTTGCACTTGAATCTGTAATCGAAAACTTTTTTTATTATGCTTCATCCACACCTGTAAGTGTCAGTATAAAGACCACTCATGTATCGATAACGTTTACCTTTTTTGTGAATATATGTATATAATCAGGTCTGTTGCAGAGGCTACTGAGGTGGACCTGAACATGCGTGTGGGTTTGCACACGGGCCGTGTGCTGTGCGGGGTTCTCGGGCTCCGCAAGTGGCAGTATGACGTCTGGTCCAATGACGTGACACTGGCCAACATGATGGAGGCAGGAGGACTGCCTGGGTCAGTCAAGCACCACATTTAACAACATATTCAGACATTTATGCCATTTCTTCCCAACCGTCACGCAACCTTCATATAGCAAGGACTATATGAGCAGAAAGGTGAGAGTGTGATCATTTGCCCCTCCCGCAACAGGAAGGTTCATATCACCAGAGCAACGCTGGAATGTCTGAATGGAGATTATGAGGTGGAGCCGGGATTCGGCCACGAGAGACACTCTTTCCTCAGCAAACACGCCATCGAGACGTTCTTCATCGTGCCCTCACACAGACGCAAGGTACAAACACATCATCATCACGCCATAGACACATGAAACCACACTGATAAAGCACATATTTCCTGTTGAAACAGGAAGTGGGACATTTAAATAGCCGATGGACTATATTTACATTACAGCCATGAACCATTTGCTTATTGTTCTTGTTGCTATTTTTATTGCTATAATAGTACTAGGGAGGTATTACGTTCTCAGCATGTAATTGAACAAACAAAATTTGTTTTGAACGTTGAACCTTACTATTCATCAAAGAATCCTGAAAAATGTATCATGGTTTTCACAAAAATAATAAGCAGCACAACTGTATTTAACATTGATAATAATAATAATGTTTCTTGAGCAGCAAATCAGCATATTAGAATGATTTCTGAAGGATCATGTGACACTGAAGACTGGAGTAATGATGCTGAAAATTCAGTGTTGCATCACAGGAATAAATTACATTTTTAAAGTATTAAACATTAAAATATCGATAAAAATATCTATAAAAATAGATATTTTAAATTGTAATAATATTTCACAATTTTGCTGCATTTTTTAATCAAATAAATGCAGCCTTGGTGAGTATAAGAGACTTCTCAGAAAAACATAAAAAAATCTTACCGACCCCGAACGTTTAAACGGTAGTTTATACACAATTCTCTCTAAGATGTTTGTTTCTGTTAAACGTTTGAGTTTCTCAGCTGTATCTTCCCGATCTGAGAGATGAGTACAGTGCAATAAAATGATCCATACATGCATAATCAAAAGCTTTACAAACATCCTAGTCCATCTGGAGTTCTTTACAAATTGATTAGAGGCGTCTTCTTCATATTTTTTAACTTCTTCAGTCACCGTGGCCATTTTCACACATTCAGTTCATCTTTTCTCTTTCCTCATTTCACATTTCTTCCCACCCCCTCTCTTTTTTCTCTCTCTGCAGATTTTTCCTGGGCTGATCCTATCAGACATAAAGCCAGCGAAAAGGATGAAGTTTAAGACAGTGTGTTACCTTCTGGTGCAGCTCATGCACTGCAGAAAGATGTTCAAGGCTGAGATCCCTTTCTCCAACGTCATGACCTGTGAGGATGATGACAAGGTGCGTGATTAGTGCATATGTCCATCTTTATGTTATACATTGCGATGGAACAAGGAGGACCAGGGGTGGCACGCCACTTTTTCACATCAACTAAACATAGTCGACTGATATTAAATAGTTTTATAGTAAGTTTTATAGTTAGTTTAAATAGTTCCAGTAGTAGGAATACACTACACAACTTTTGCCCAAATTTTTACCTCGGATGAGTCGACACCAGTTGTCGAAAGTCAAAGCCAGTCTGCAGATTTTGGGCAGTCAGTATTGACAGATTCCACAGAAATCATGTAGCGTATGATAGTCACAGACTCTGTCAGAGGATATCAAACATTTTTGATATTTTGAGCCAGTTTTCGAACACGTTGTTTTCATTTGTCATGTGTCTCCTAGCAACAAGGCGCATGTTTCTGTGTGAGTTTGTTCTGTTCGGAACTACGGAAGTGTATGATGTCTAGTGTTTTAAAAGCTTTTAGAAGTTTTGATTTTAAAAGTCATGTAATGTATTCCAGCCTTGCAGTTTTAACATCTGATATTATTTCAAAGAGTTAACTATTTAAAAATGTCTGAACCGAGCATCTACCCACTGACCCACAAAATCCCTGCATCAACAAAACAACAAAAGGAATGAAAATGATAGTTTATTCATACAAATGACTGTGTAAGGAGATTGGCTGAACTTATATTTACTTATATAGTACAACAAAATACTAATGAATATTAAGTAGCCTAAAATTTTTTTACATTTAAGTATATATTTAAACCCGGCATTGAAAACCTCATTGACATGAGATTTAAAAAATGATTGGGTTTTATTTTATGTCCAAACAGAAACAGATTTGGACATAAAACCCGGCCACAAAAAAAAATAAAAAATGCCAATCCTGTTACGGATTAAGATAAATGTGTTTATGATGTAAAATTACAGTAAAATGTGCTAATAATATTTGATCGAGCGAAATCCTGGTCTGATGTTGAATTAAACTGGCAATCAGAGAGGCCTGCAATGATGTAGTCAAGTGTATCTGCACAAGAACCACCTTTACAAAGGTGGCTCACAAATATTGATAACCTAATTAATATTCATGAGGTATGACATCACTGTGTCACGATGTCACAACTAGTCAATCAGTAAAAAGTTCCATTGCTGCTGATATATGGTGATTGCTGTTTTTTTCACAATCCTCCAATACTTGTTAATCCAAGATCCCAAAATCACCCTAAATCACTTTTCACGCCCACACAAATCACATTCACTGTTTTAATCCAGTCCGCTTTCTAATGCCACTCCTTCAGATGAGTGGATGATTGCACACAGATCCAGTCACCACTGCAGATTTACTGTTCTCATCATGTCTGACTCTCTCTGTGTGTGTGTTTTGACTTGTATCAGTGCATAATTAAACATCTTATCACCATTGCATGTGTGAGAAAATATGCTGAGATGTGTTGAACACCCATCTGTTATGTACTGAAATTTATTTGTATATAAACTTGAATTTTCAAATTTGGAATCTGCTATAGTGGAATTGGAAATGGAAATTTTCCCTGGGTTTTTTAGAGACGAGCGCTGCGAACAACTTCCGAGAAGCTGCAGAATCGGACGTCATTTTCGGCAGGCATGGTGCAGAACTCTCCCGGGACCAGAGTGAACCGTTACATCGGCCGTCTGATAGAAGCACGACAGACGGAGTCTGAGACAGCAGACCTCAACTACATTACCCTCACATACAGGAGCAGAGAGAGAGAGCAGAGAGTGAGTACACACAGATGCACGATGGGTAAACATGTAGGTAAGAGCAGGACTAGTTGTCACATGGGGGCAGTTTTCACAGAGTGGGTTTGAACCTCTTAAAATAGAATGATTTTTTAGATTCTGACTCTAAACAAACATACTATATCATCATTTTTGTGCTATAGCTGCTGGGTGGGTAAATGAGTAATCACCATAAAACCACATAGACATAAATCTGGCCCCCAGATTTTAATGTAATTTTTTTAAATAAATGTCTGGTTGGGGCAAATAGTCACATGTGTTTTAAATTTTATAAATCTATCGAAATAATTTTTAAATACAATGTTTGTTGGCCAAAACAATGGTTTGGTATTTTTAAAGTAAAGTTACCTTTTACATTTTTGATGTGCCATGAATTTGTATCTTTTTTGTTTTGTTTTTCAAGTGTTTTACCGTTTAAATACCGCAGAAAAGTAAAAAATACAGTGTTTAATGGCAAGTTGAATTGTGTCAACTTACACCATATAGTGTGACAACATGGCCCGCTATTGGCCAACTGTATCAAAATGAACCGTATCAAAAGCTAAGACTTTACGGTAAACTACCATTGAAAATTTTGGAGTCTGTAGGATTTTATTTTTTTATTTTTTAACGAAGTCTCTTATGCTAACCAAGCCTGCATTTATTTGAACAAAAATACAGTAAAAAACATTGTGAATTATTATTGCAGTTTTAACAATATTAAATATTTAAGAAACATTTATTATTATCAATGTTGAAAACAGTTGTGCTGCTTCATATTTTTGTGGACACCGTGATACATTTTTAGGATTCTTTGCTGAATGAACAGGATTTATTTGAATTAGAAATCTTTTGTAACACTATAAATGTCTTTACTGTCACTTTTGATCTACTTAACACTCCTTTCTGAATAAAAGTATCGATTTCTTAAAAAATAAAATCGTACTGACCTCAAACTTTTGAATGGTGGTGTATGTCTATGCAGAAACAGACTTGAACAAAATAAACTTAGCCTAGGAAATATTCACCAAAGTGAAAAGTGTGACAATGTGCCCCGGTGTAGTAACAGCAGTAACTGATCCAGGGAACTGGCAGTAATGACTTGGCGAAATGTGAGAGAGATGGAGTGAAGAATTTCCTCAAGACACACATGCCGCATCCCCCACATTGTTCTGTTGTGCTTCGTGACTCCCTGTCTCCTCACTTTCAACATCCTCTCTCCCCCTCATCTCTCTCGCTCTCTCCTTTCTCACTAGCTCTCTCCATTGCTCTGTTCTCTATTTCTTTGCCTATATTCAGTCCTCTCCGATCCCTCCCATCTTCGATTGATGTAAGACGTCCGCCCACCCTAACAGAATGGGGGCAACAGTAATGATTTGGGAAAATCTGTCAGACTCACGACATATATTCTCTCTCTCACACACACACACACACACACTCGTGCGTGCTGGAGCACAGTGGCTTTCCCCACTCTCTCTGGGAGTATAATGACATTTCATCTGGCTCTTATGATGAGGGGGATGCTGGTTTTTATACTCTAATGAAGCTTACGCAGAAAGCAGTGTGTTGCATTGATCTCCTGCAGGCTGCACTGGAATGAGACTAATACATGTTACTTGTGACACTTACAAGAGATACAACAAAGCATATGTTTACATGAATACACAGGTGTTTCTTCAACTTTGGGCACATTTATTTATTGATTTTTATCAGAATTGAACTATTTAAATGTTTTAATACTTTTCTTTTATTTATTAAAAATGCCTGTAAATTTAATAGTTTTTCTCATGTCCCAGGCTTTCAGTATTAAAATATAAATATGTTTTTAAAATATTATTACATTAAAAAAAATTCTGATAATATAACTCAGAGTGAAATTAATATATATATTTAACAACTCATTGTTTGAAAATTATTTATTTTTACTCAAACTGTCCCTCAAGTGTGGCATCATTTTCATCACAGCCAACAAAAAAGTGTTATTTGTTACCAAGGAGACAACAGAGTGTTGGTGAAGAGCACAAATGAAATATAAGATGTAATGAAAACTAAGAAAATGTATTAATATCATTTGAACAGAACAGAATATTTTTCATAGTGTTTTTATTTTCAATCAAGCTGTAATTTTGTCAAATTTTGTGGAAAAAAAATATTTGGAAATTTTATTTAATTGTGTGTGTTTAGGATGCGTAAAATGCTAGTTGTAAAATTAGCCATAGCAAGACAAAAGAGTCACCCTTTTATTTAAAAAAAACAAAACCTTTCCATCATTGTCATTTCATCACAAAATAAATGGTGATTTTAAATATGATGGAAATGACATTCGTGCAGATGGTGATGGAAAAACATGTTTTAGGATGCCCATACAGTAGCTAAACATGCCCATACAGTAGCTAAAGAAACAGCTTTACACACATACTGTAGAAAAACTGATTGCTACAACCTATCAAATTGTCTCTGTCTCTCTCTGTCACACAGTATCAGCAAGTGTATGACGATGCCTTCATCAGTGCGGTGGTTATCTCGCTTGTCCTCACTTCATTTTTTGCAGTGGTCTATTTTCTCATCATTCCTCAGTATGTAAATCACAAACACAATATCTGACATATCAACATAACACACCTTTTTTTCATTTTTTTGCCAGGCACACTAAATTGATCATTTTACATGCTCAGGTAACTGCATCACACAACACACGTTTATAACATCCTCTCTCTTTCTCTCTCTCTTTCTCTTGCTGCAGAGGTTTTCTGGTTGTGATTCTGCTGGTTCTCTGTTTGTGTTTCCACATGGCAAGTGTGATGTACCTTCACATCACTCATGTGCAGGTAACACACACACACACACACACACACACACACACACACTAGTTTCCATGTTTTTTGTGGACTCTCCATAGACGTAATGATTTTTATACTGTACAAATTATATTTTCTATCCCCTTACCCCAACCCTACCCCTCATACAAAAGTTTCTGCATTTTTAGATTTTCAAAAAAGATAATTCCGTATGATTTATAAGCTTGTTTCCTCATGGGGACCCAAAAAAAAAAAAAAACAAGGACAAAATTTACTGGAATTGTCTTTTTTTTAAATTTTTTTTTTTAACTTGGGCCAGTAAGCAACCACCCAGAATATAACAGCAACCACATAGCAACACCCCAGTATCCATCCAGGGCACTCTAGCACCACCTATCAATCATCCAGAACATCCTAGAAAAACTAAACTAGAGACTGCTTATAGAGACATACTGCTTTTCTACCGGGTCTGGTGCCGGAGCCTAATTGGGAACCGGGCAGCGCTTTTTCACTCAAAAAAAAAAAATCCTGGGCTGGGTCCCAGATCCTGGTTCTGAACCGGACCCGGAACCTTGCTGGTCTCAAACAAGGGAATCTATGACGTCAGTAAGCAGAGCTTTTACTACAGACCACAGTTTGAAAGGAGCCATTAGGCTTGTTCGTGATGCTTCAGCACTGCACAGACCGATCGGCATATGAAATCAAAGTACTGCGAGAGCAATTGGAGAGCATATGAGTCTTTATGCTTTTGAATTGTTCTCTTGGTACTTTGATGCCATACACCGATCGGTTTGCTCAAATAAACTCGCACAAGCCTATATTTAAAAGCCGTCGGAGTTCAGGTAAATTAACAACATTAACAACAACAATTAAATATGTCAGTTCAGCAGTGGTCAGCAGAAGAGATCTCTTCTTCCGCAAGAGATAACAAGCGATTCCGGTCACAGATTGGTGACATAGAGGGTTCTGCTCCCTGCCAGTGGAAACATGAGCCGGTTCTTGGCCAAGTCTTGGCCAAACACCGGTTCCAGCTCTGGCACCAGCCCCTGTGGAAAAGAGGTACCAGAGTACTCTAGCAAACATCCAGAACATTGAAACTTCTCTGAACAGAACCATCCAGAACACCTTAGCAACACCCTGCAACCACTCAGAGCACCCTAGCACCACCTAAAAACATCCCCAACACCCTACAAATACCCTAGTAACCACCTATAACTCCCTAGTGCCATCTAGTAACCACCCAGAATGCCCTGCCATCACCTAACAACTCAGCAGCCACATAACAATAGCTTAGCAACCTCCCACCTAGTACCACCTAGCAACCATCCAGAACACCCTACAAATAAACTAGCAACTAGCAGCTATCTAGCAACTACTCAGAACACCACAGTGGCACCTAGTATCCACCCAGAGAGCCCTGCCATCACCTAACAACTTCTCAGCATGATAAGCAGCAAAATAGCAACACTCCAGCAACCACCCAGAACACCTTAGCACCACCTAGCAACAATCCAGAACAACACTGTAGAAACTTTGCAGTAAACAGAGCATCAACCTAACAATCACCAAGAGCACCCTAGCACCTCCTACAAACCATACTAGCAACACCTTAGAAACCACCTACTAGATTGGCCTGCCATCACCTGCAGTAACATCTAAGCAGAACATCTAAGCAACCACATGACAACACCAAGCAACCATCCATAACCTTCTGGCACCAACTAGCTACCACCCAGAACGCCCTAGCACCACCTAGCAACCACTCAGAACACCCTGCCATCACCTAACAATCACCCAGGGCAACCCAGCACCACCTAACAACCATCCAGAACACCACCTAGCAGACACATAGCAACACCTCAACAATCACCCAGAGCAGCCAAGCACCACCTAACAGCCACGTAACACCTTAACAACCACCTAGAGCAAGATAGCATCACCTAAAAACCATCCAGAACACTGTAGCACCACCTAACACATAGCAACACCTTAACAACCACCCAGAGCAACCAAGCACCACCTAACAACCATCCAGAAGACCATAGTGCCACCTAGCAGCCACATAGCAACACCTTTACAACCACCCAGAGCAACCAAGCTCCACCTAACAACCATCCAGGACACCCTAGTACAACCTAACAGCCACATAACACCTTAACAACCACCCAGAGCAGCCAAGCACCACCTAACAACCATCCAGGACACCCTAGTACAACCTAACAGCCACATAACACCATAACAACCACCCAGAGCAACCTAGCACCACCTAACGACCATCCAGAACAACGTTGATCCACCTAGCAACCACCCACAGCACCCTAGCATCATTGAAGTAATTTTTTTCAGAAAAATGTCAAACTCTAGTTGTTTGTGTGCATTTGTTCTTCAGGTTTGCTGATTGCTCTCTCCTGTCTTTGTCTGTGTTCTCAGTGCTCTCCTGACTGTCTGACCCTGCAGATCAGAACGGTTCTGTGTGGGTTTCTGGTGCTGCTGATGTACTCCGTGACCCAGGGGTGTGTGGTGAGTGTGTGCATAAGGTATTTTATTTATATATATATATATATATATATATATATATATATAAAATACCTTTATTTAACTTCCAAATATGTTTACTTATTAGTTTCTTTCTGATGTTCTTGTCTTGAATGTGTTGCTGTACCTACACAGGTGGAATGTGTACCGTGGTCACTGGAGGGGAATTCCAATGTCTCCATGGTGACAATTGTCACAGTCAACGGGACCGGCGTGGGCTCCAGGGTGTGCAAATACACTCCGTATGTATTTTTATCATGTGTGATGGCTTCGCTATCTGTGGCTCTGTACCTCCGTGTGTCATCACTACCCAAGATCCTCCTGCTTCTCCTTCCCAACATCCTCCACACTGTCGTCATGGAGACCAGCGGCTATCGGAAGGCCATAGGGTTAAAAACCATCCAGAACACTGTAGCACCACCTAACACATAGCAACACCTTAACAACCACCCAGAGCAACCAAGCACCACCTAACAACCATCCAGAAGACCATAGTGCCACCTAGCAGCCACATAGCAACACCTTTACAACCACCCAGAGCAACCAAGCTCCACCTAACAACCATCCAGGACACCCTAGTACAACCTAACAGCCACATAACACCTTAACAACCACCCAGAGCAGCCAAGCACCACCTAACAACCATCCAGGACACCCTAGTACAACCTAACAGCCACATAACACCTTAACAACCACCCAGAGCAGCCAAGCACCACCTAACAACCATCCAGGACACCCTAGTACAACCTAACAGCCACATAACACCATAACAACCACCCAGAGCAACCTAGCACCACCTAACGACCATCCAGAACAACGTTGATCCACCTAGCAACCACCCACAGCACCCTAGCATCATTGAAGTAATTTTTTTCAGAAAAATGTCAAACTCTAGTTGTTTGTGTGCATTTGTTCTTCAGGTTTGCTGATTGCTCTCTCCTGTCTTTGTCTGTGTTCTCAGTGCTCTCCTGACTGTCTGACCCTGCAGATCAGAACGGTTCTGTGCGGGTTTCTGGTGCTGCTGATGTACTCCGTGACCCAGGGGTGTGTGGTGAGTGTGTGTGTACAGTAGAAGAGAGTGACAATTGTATGACTGAGGGTGTTGCTTATAGAATATACACTAATAAAAAAAATCTTTGTGTTCTCAGTGCTCTCCTGACTGTCTGACCCTGCAGATCAGAACGGTTCTGTGCGGGTTTCTGGTGCTGCTGATGTACTCCGTGACCCAGGGGTGTGTGGTGAGTGTGTGTGTACAGTAGAAGAGAGTGACAATTGTATGACTGAGGGTGTTGCTTATAGAATATACACTGATAAAAAAAAATATATATTTAATATATGTATATATATATATATATATATATAAAATACCTTTATTTAACTTCCAAATATGTTTACTTATTAGTTTCTTTCTGATGTTCTTGTCTTGAATGTGTTGCTGTACCTACACAGGTGGAATGTGTACCGTGGTCACTGGAGGGGAATTCCAATGTCTCCATGGTGACAATTGTCACAGTCAACGGGACCGGCGTGGGCTCCAGGGTGTGCAAATACACTCCGTATGTATTTTTATCATGTGTGATGGCTTCGCTATCTGTGGCTCTGTCCCTCCGTGTGTCATCACTACCCAAGATCCTCCTGCTTCTCCTTCTCAACATCCTCCACACTGTCGTCATGGAGACCAGCGGCTATCGGAAGGCCATAGGGTAAGTCAAGCAAAACACAAAAGTTATAGCAGTGCTTATAGTTCATGTTTGTTTGATTATCTCAGGGTTTACCAAACTGTGGTTTGTGAGTTGATGAAAAGAGAGTAAAAATAATGTAATCATAAATAAAAATGAAATATTTTGTTTACCTGCATGTAATGACATCATTAACCAACATCAGAAAACTGTGAACATGCAAATGTGTAATTAAATTATTGAAATATTAATTTAAAATGTTTAAATAAATTTTTACGTTTAAAAGGCTGAATCCCTTTCTTATCTGATTATCTGATGGGTGTCATATGTGTGTGTGTGTGTGTGTGTAGAGGTGGATTCTTTCACACACATGGCTATGACCCGGTTCTGGCAATGCTGTTGTTTTCTGGAGCTCTAGTGCTTCACTGCAGACAGCTGGACCTCAAACTCAGACTGGACTACCTCTGGGCCACCCAGGTGAGTGCACCTGTGTGTATATGCAAACATTAGGGGTTTTTGTTTCTTTGTGTGTATGTGTGTGTGGTTTCAGAATGCATCATATGAACAGGCTAACACAGAATCTACGTGAGCTTGACATGGATTTCATACAGTTCTGTGAATCCTTTTGCTCCTTGTGAGCTTAAGTATTTCAGCTCTGTGTAACATATTCCATAGTCCATTAAACAGAATTGTTCCCCAAAAATCAGTTCAGAATATGCAAAAAAACTCCACAGATTCAGGTCACATGCCCACAGATCGCCCATAGGCAAGTGTGAGAGTAATTTGACCGAAATGAGTTTAACCTGAAATAATAGTTATAATAATAATGTAAAAGAATTACAACAAAATAACACACACACACACACACACATACACACACACACTACTGTTGAAAAGTTAGGGGTCGTTTCCTGCTCTTCTGCTCACCAAGGTCGAATTTTTTATAAAAAAAAATACAGTAGCAACAGTGCTGTGAAATAATAGTAATTTTAAATGTACATATTTTTCTATTTGAATATATTTTATAATGTGTCACATGGTCCTTCAGAAATCATTATAATATGCTGATTTGGTGTTCAAGAAACATTTCTTATTATTATCAATGTTGAAAACAGTTGTGCTGCTTAATATTTTTGTGTGAAACTGTGCCACAATTTATTAGGAAGTTCAAAAGAAAAGCATTTATCAGAAATAGAAATCTTTTATAACATACTATGAATGTCTTTACTGTCACTTAATGAATCCTAGCTGAATAAAATATTAATTTCTTTTATAAAAAGTCCCCAAACTTTTGAAGAATAGTGAATATTTTCTACAGAAAATACTAAATAGTAAGCATCATCAGCACTGTGATAGCAAGCTATTTCCACAGCAGCAGTGCCCTCTAGTGGATGTTTTGTTTTCAGAATATAATTTTTTTGTAAACACAAAATATTTTTATTAAATATTTAAAATCTCCAGTGACTGTAGTAGGAGTATGCAGTTAATTGTTAACATGTCAATTTGTGTGTTTTGTCCACAGGCTGAGGAGGAGAGAGATGACATGGAGAGAGTGAAGTTGGACAATAAAAGGATTCTGTTCAACCTTCTGCCTGCACATGTAGCTCAACACTTTCTGCTGTCCAACCCGCGAAACATGGTCAGATTTCATTTACAGATCACAGAGAATAACCCTAAAGACAACATGAGATACCAATTAACTTCCAATAATGTGACACATTTCTAAGCAAAATAGCAGATTCAGATGAAGTGAAGTGGGGAGTGGGGCTTAATTCATCCATCATGATGTGAGTCAATAATTATTTAGTCAAGTGGCTTGATATTATTGGCCAAAAATGAAAATACTGTCATCATTTACTCACCCTCACGTCGTTCCAAATCCACACGACTTTCTTCTGCGAATCACAAAAGAAGATATTTTGAAAAATGTTGTTGACCAAAAAGTTGATGGTAGCCATGGATGTCACTAGCTACCATCAACTTCTTGATTACCAGCATTCTTCAAAATATCTTCTTTTGTGTTCAATAGAAGAAAGAAACTCAGGTTTGGAACAAGGGGAGGGTGAGTAAATGATAACAGAATTTTCATTTTTAGTAGTTATGTCATTTCATACACAGAAAACCACAAATACACACTTTCTTCAGAAAGATGTGCACAGATAAGCACAATACGACAATATACATTTATTAAGAAAGTAAAAACCAGGTCAGTTTTAAATTCATTCTGTCTAATAATGTACATCTCAGTTGTTGTAGTTCCCAAAGTCACCACTTTATGGCAATGTTGTTATGATCCAGCTGCCAATTCGGTGAGAGGTCAGCTTAGATGCTTTGATGATAGCATGTGTTTTGATCATGCAAATGAGATAACATTGTGATTGTGTGTAGTGTAAATCCTCAGCCGCTCCATCTGGCTTTGTGATCTTACTGTCGGGCTTCATTGTAAAGCCTTGTGAACACAACAAATATGTGATTAAACTTGTGTTATGCGTTTTGTTATGATTTTTATGCTTGCTACATCTTTCTTTCTTTCTTTCTTTTATTTCAATTTTTTTTTAAACTTTATTTTCATCCAAAAATCCTGAAAATGTATTACAGTTTCCAGAAAGAAATAAGCGGCACAAACAGCGCAATTTTTAACATTGAAAATAATAAGAATTATAAAAATTATAATAAGAATGATCATTTGATTAGAATTATTTCTGAATGAAAAAAAAAAACCTAGAGAAATGGCTGATGAAAGTTCAGCTTTTCAAAGTTTTAAAAAACTTTAGTTAAAAAAAGCCAGTTTTAAATTGTATTTTATTTACATTTTTTTAAATAAGTTTTATTTTAGTTTGTAACAATATTTCACAATATTATTGATTTTGCCTCATTTTTGATTAAATTAAATTTCTTTCAAAAACATTCAAAGATCCTACCGACCCCAAACCTTTGAATAGCAGTGTAAAATGCCTAACCTCAGCTAGATTTCAGCTAGACTAAAGCATTTATGTGTCATTTAAAAAGGCAAATTATTACTTTTTTATTGAAAAATTAGTCCGTCTAAAATCAAACATGCATGTAAACACTAATATTAGTTTGGTAAACAAAAATGCACAGAATCAGTTTTCTAAAGTGTTTTTGAAAAATCACTTACTCTGCCTTTAATCTTTTGGTGCAATGTTTCCTGTTTACAGCCATAAGACACCAAATTGTTGCTATGGTTATATCCAAAACATAATTTTGGGAGTGACTCCTATACTCCATACATATACTGTAGAATGATAATTAAAGGGAGTCACTTCTGTATTTAAATGCGGTTGTCACTCCCAAAACTTTGCAGTGTGTACGTGGCCAATATGTCTATAATAATAATAATAAATCAAATCCTTCTATTTCAGAAGAGCAAGAAAAGCCCTATTTTATGTAAACCACTGTGATGCAGTTGTATCATTGATTTTAGATGGACGTGTACTCTACCTTTTAATATCGCTAGCAGGTTTAGCTTTGACCAAAGTCAACTTGTCCAGTTCATGCATGTTGTGTGTCGTGACTAATTACCGTAGGCTTACCTTCTCTAACTGCTGTTATATTTCCAGCTCAGCCTGGATCAGTGATATCGTCCCCTGAGGGTCTCATGGCTCTTTCCTTTCTGCTCTTTCACTGTTTCAGGACCTGTATTATCAGTCCTACTCTCAGGTGGGCGTCCTGTTCGCCTCCATCCCCAACTTTAATGACTTCTACATTGAGCTGGATGGAAACAACATGGGTGTGGAATGCCTCCGGCTGCTAAACGAGATCATCGCCGACTTTGATGCGGTGAGAATTTATTGTCTCCCAGCTCCAGATATGTATGTTTTGACTCAGTGTCTGAGTTACCTTAATCCCACTCTTGGCTTAATTTATTTCTCTCTCACACCATCTCTCTCTCTTTCTCTGTCTCTGTCTGTAGCTGATGGATAAGGAATGCTACAGAGACATTGAGAAGATCAAAACGATTGGCAGTACTTACATGGCTGCGGTCGGACTCGTCCCCACTGCAGAATCCAAGGTACACTGAGTGTGATTTAGATCAATCATTTTCTCAATCAGAATTTGTGCCTTATTTTCCAGTAAAATGATCTAAATGACTTTAAAACAAGATTATTTAAGGAGCAAAAAGGCTTGATTTTAGAGAATGCACTTTTCTAAAGTTTGGGGTCGGTAAGATTTGTCATTTTTATTTATTTATTTTATTTATTTATTAAGTCCTTTGTGTCTACCGAGGCTGGATTTATTTGATCAAAAATACAGTAAAAAAATCTGTAATATTGTGAAATATTATTACAATTTAAAATAACTGTTTTCGATTTTAATATATTTTAAAATGTAATTTATGTGATGACAAAGCTGAATTTTCAGCATCATTACTCCAGTCTTCAGTGTCACAAGATCCTTCAAAAATCATTCTAATTTGCTGATTTGCTGCTCAAGAAACAGAATAGAAAGTTAAAAGAACAGCTTTATTTTTTCAATTTATTTATTTTTTATTTTTAATACATTATAAATTACTTTACTGTACCTTTTGACCAATTTAATGCATCCTTGCTGGAAAAAAAGTGTGTCTTGAAATAGGTTTAAAGCTTGAATTAAATTTAAGTATAAATTTAACAAGATTTAGTGAGGTTTACACTTAAAAAGTTAAAACACACTTCAAATTTTATTTTATCTAAAGTTACACAATTCTGTTTCTCAAGTATATTTATTTTAAGGATGTTTAGATATTTTAAGGATTAGTAAACAATAAAAATGAATCAAATAAGACCGTGTGTGTGTTTGTGTTTTTTGTGTGTGTATAATAGTGCTTGTAAGGTCTTGAAAAGTGAGAGCATTAAGAGATAACTTGTGTGTGTGTGTGTGTGTGTGTGTGCGTGTGTGTGTGCGTTTGTGTATAATAGTGCTTGTAAGGTCTTGAAAAGTGAGAGCATTAAGAGATAACTTGTGTGTGTGTGTGTGTGTGTGTGTGTGTGTTTTCAAGCTAATCTCAGTTTGGGTGTATTTGCATTTGGCCTTGAAAATCATGTCATGGCACCACTCAAACCTGCCACTGCTTTCAAAGCAAAACCAATATCAAATGCGAACACACGTGTGTGTTTGTTTTTCTGTCACAGTGGAGACTTTCCATTGAATTCAGTTATTTTTATAATGAGCTAATGATATTTTCTCCTAACCCTAACATAAACACAGCCCACGGCTTAATTAAAGGGATAGTTAACATGAAAATGAAAATTCTGTCATCATTTACTCACCCTCATGTTGTTCCGAATCTGTGTGCGTTTCTTTGTTCTGTGGAATCATGTATTTACCCTCATTTACCCTCACTCTAAACCTGTAGGATTCCTAAATTGAACACAAAAGAAGATGTTCAGAATGTCCCAGCTTCCCTTTTCCATATACCAAAAGCAAGTGACCCTGAAATCCCATTTGCACATCCTCATATTCATATAGCAGATGTCAAGATTTTGAGAGAATAACAATAACAGTCTGTTTCGAACACAAAGCTATGAAATGACTTAAGAAAACTTGGAAGGATGTAGAATGAACTACTTTTATAGTGCTTTTGTGTCTGTTTTGGAGCTTGACAGCTCCTGGTCACTGTGCTACATTGTTTGGAAAATAAGAGCAGTGTGAACATTCTTCAGAATATCTTCTTTTGTGTTTCACAAAAACATCAAACAGGTGAGTAAAATGATGACAGAACTTTGTGTTTTTTGCTGAAATATTCCCATATTCTGATCCTAAAATCATCCAAAAAATTACTCTGTTTATTATCGTCATTTCACAACAAGAGGTGGTAGTATATGAAGAAAGTCTTTCTGTTTTCTCTCTGTTCTCCCCGAATAGGTAAAGAAGTCCATTTCTGTGCACCTGTGCACAGTGGCTGATTTCGCCATTGAGATGTTTGACGTACTGGATGCGATCAACTACCAGTCCTACAATGACTTTGTGCTTCGAGTTGGTGAGTGACCTTGTTAGAGCGAGGGGTCAGCCGTATGTGTGCTTCTGTATAAGTGGAGGAAATGCGTCAGTGAGTGTGGACATTGTGCCGGACATCCCGCATCCAGTAGGATGTCCTGAGCGTAACTTTGTAGGGAACAGATTACATACACACAGTTATACACACATGCATGAACAAGCTACACTACATACACACTTCTTTACAAAATGCAAAACCTTTCTGTCATGAATTTAAACACCTCTCTATTAAAGCATTAGTGGTATGCTGCAGTTAATATAATATCCATCCCTTCAGCACTCATAGACTCTAGTTGCCGAGTAGATTATTATTATTTATTTATTTATTTTTTGGGCAAACTGAAGGTTTAGCACAGGGAGCTGCTCAGAAAAACACACCTGCTACAAATCATTTTTAATGAGAAGGGCAGACAAAACTGGCACAATCCTGTAAAACTGTAATTACATTTTTAATCCGCTTGACAATTCACATTTGCAAAATATAAAATTGCAGTTATGAGAAGGAATTTTGCAATATACTTATGACAAAATGTAATAGCTTTCTCCACCTCTGAAACACATTTTTTTTCTGCTGATGTAACCAAGGCCACATGGTCAGGAAAAATAAGATGAAATTATAATTTTTATATTTAGTATTTCAGTTTTTTTTTTTATACACTACTGGCCTCTTTCAATGCCACACTGCCTGTTTTTATTTAATTAAATCTTTATTTATTTATTTTTTAATTTAGCAAGGATGCATTTCATTAATCAAAAGTGAGAGTAAAGACATTTATAATGTTACAAGAAGATTTCTGTTTCAAATAATTACTTCTATTACTTTCTATTCATCTATTTTAAAAAGTATCACGGATTCCCCAGAAATATTAAGCAGTTTTCAAAAAAATATTTTAAAAATATTAAACCGTTTTCTACTTTGTTAATAATATGAATCGATTCTTAAACAGCAAATCAGCATATTAGAATGATTTCTGAAGGATCATGAGAAAATGCTGAAAATTCAGCTTTACCATTACAGGAATAAATTACATTTTAATATATATTAAAATACAAAACAGATATTTCAAATTGTAATAATATTTCACAATGTTTTTTATTAGTAGTTGTGTGTGTGTGTGTGTGTGTATATATATATATATATATATATATATTGCATGTAGAAATGATTTTTGATACCTCCAGACCAAGAACAATTATGTAATATTTCACAGTATTACTGTTTTTACTGTATTTTTGATCAAATAAATGTAGCCTTGGTGAGCATAAGAGACTTGAAGTACATTTAAAAAGTCTTACCAACCCCAAATTTCTTAACAGAATCTATTTTGCATGGAAAAATTACAGATAAAGGGACGTTAAATCTGATTACTTAATAATTTTTGTTGATTCCTTGATCAGGAATCAACGTGGGTCCAGTGGTTGCCGGCGTAATCGGGGCTCGGAGGCCTCAGTACGACATCTGGGGAAACACAGTCAACGTCGCCAGCAGAATGGACAGCACTGGCGTTCAGGGGAAAATACAGGTAAAACAAACACACCATCATTTTAATAAACCAGCATGCTACTCCAAACAAATCTGACATTATTTGCCTCATCATCCCAGGTGACCGAGGACGTCTTCCGCCTACTCTCTGGTTATTATCACTTCCAGTGTCGTGGCCAGGTCAGCGTGAAGGGCAAAGGTCAAATGCTCACCTACTTTCTGGAGGGCCGAACCGTGCAAGGTGGGCAGCACATGCGACCCAAGAGCCCCGAGCACGGGTCGAGCCCTTGCATCCGGACCAAACTGGGATCAGCACCTGCTGTCAGCAGCTACGGGGTGAAAAGTCACACCGTAGGGCACGTTAGCACTCCAAACAACAGCATTATGTACCTGCCCTCTGTTTCCGTCGACATGGAGATGGAGGTGTGATCGCCAAGAAGACTGGTTCTATGGTGATCAATCGATGCATTAGTAAATCAGAGGCAGGGAGGGAAACCGAGCACAAGGTAGGAAGTAAGATGAAAAACGAGGAGAGACGAGACAGTCTTTGCACTGAGGAGAGAAACATTCAAACGTGCCAAACCGAGAAAGGCCCTCCCCCCTTCACGCAAGTACATTATAAGCATGTATGTCTTTCCGTGTGCACGTATGCGTGTGTTTCAATGAGTCTTCCCCGACCAACAGGATATCAGGGTCTCCTAAACGGGAGCATGCGATCTACTGCAAAAGGCAGCTTCACACCAGCCGAGGAGACACATACCCAACGTGTGTGTGAGAGTGTGCGTCTGTGTGCATGTGTTATCTTGCATCTGAAAATGTCAAGAGATGCCACGGCAATGAATATTTTGAATTTTGATATTGTGAGTGGTGAGGACCAAACATTTAGTTTATAACAGCGCTGTATTTTGTACGAGACTGAGTCAGGGCAGTTTCTGAGACGACAGAACACGTGTTGGGTTTTTCCCACAAAGACAAAGAGAGAGAGAGAGAGAGAGAGAGAGAGAGAGAGAGAGAGCGCCAAGGACATGAAATATCGATATAATCGAGAAGTCAGCACAATCGAGGCTGTCACTGATAATACTATTCACAAAAAGCAACCAAATTGGCTTCCAGTATGTGATCAAATGGCTTAATATACATTTATTCCACATATATTTGGTCTGTGGTTTTTCTAAGTGGCACTTCACTTTCAGATTCTCCTATCAACAGTAGCATCTCTCACTGTGCTTGCGGAACGATCTTTACCATGCGGCTGAACATGCATGATATTTTAGTGCTGGATGTGTCATGTGCTCTCTAGATCTTAGGTTAAACATCTGGATTTTAGTGCATCTGTTTCAGAGCATGCAAACATCTCAAACCTGCTCTCGGTTTGGAAAGCCTCACGAGCCTCATTTCAGATTTCAGAACGATCTTTTGATTTTCTTTATGTGCTATTACTGTATCTTTGATAGATTTCCCATGATGCCTAGGCAATGAAGTTTGGCTTCAAGCATGCCGTTCTGCATGTCCCTCTCAGCATGCCGTAATCAGTGTTGGGAAGGTTACTTTGGAAATGTAATGGGTTACAGATTACAAGTTACCCTACTTAAAATGTAATAAGTAGTGTAACTTTTCAATTACTTTATTAATGTAACTGATTACATTTGATTACTTTTTGATTACTTTTCTACATTTCTAATGTTTTCAACTATTAATCATTTTTAAACATGTAAACCCGGCAGGGTTAAACTTACAATATGTGCTCAACACTGATAACTGTCATTCTTTCGAAATAAATTAAGATTATAATATTTTAATTTTAAAGGAGACATTGGATGCAAAGTATCTTACTTTGCATATAAATGTGTCTTAGCAGTGTGTGGACACAACCACCCTACAATGATACAAATTCATTCCTTTTTTTTTAATCCCCCAAAAACCTAAAGAGGATAAATCACTTCACTTTCACTAAATTTGTTTATGTCTGGCTGCGCAAATCATTTTACTCCAGACTGCTTTCTGAATGAGGGACAATTCAAGGCAGGTTTTGTTAAAAAGTTAAAACTCAAGGATGGATCAGTACCCATTGTTCATCAGGAATCGGGAAAGGTCCTAGAGTCGGGATTCAAACACGGGACACCCAAAGCGCAGTGGCACTGTATGTCGGCACGCTGCCCGCAAGGCAATCAGTGCCAATACTCTTTTTATTTTTTATGATTCTTTGCGAATCGCGTTTGCTCTTCCACAGAAGAGAGGGGCGGAGTGAGCAGAGCTCATTAGCATGTAAAGAGATATGCACCCAAACGAGTCGCAAAACATTGGTGTTTCAATTTATGAAGAACTCAATTAAATCTGTATGTGGGAGTGTGCGTGAAAAAATCTGATGTAACCCCCTTTGTAATCCTTAACATTTTCATAAGTAACTGTAATTTAATTACAAAGTTTTTCTTAGTAACTGTAACTGATTACAATTACTTTTATTTTGTAATTAAATTACGTAATTCCGTTACATGTAACTAGTTACTCCCCAACACTGGCCGTAATTCTGTCACGTCGCTCTATTTGATAACTGATTTGTGTCTCTAATGCATGCCTACTGCAAAAAGAAAACCAAGGGTGAAAAGTGTCGAAGATATGTTGCGAGACATGCTTTAGTAGCACAGCATGAGCCCAGAATAATGGCCTTGATGAACCGAAACATCTTTTTTTGTTATCCGATGGCATATCCGCTTACCTGGTCCATGCATGGTGCTGTGGGGGAAAGCTTTCTGGGAGTTTTGTAGCATTGGCGCCTTGTCAAGCTCTTGAAGTGACTGCCTTTTTATCCAGGGTCTGTTAGAGAAAGTGTATCTCTTTGAATATGTGCCAACACATACGGTTACCAACATATCAAACTGTGTGCTTTTATAGTGCAACATAGCAACATTGTGTGCATTCGGTTCCGTTTCGAACTTTACTCTCATATGGGCTGATTGAACCACGTGGGGCTCAATACCGACTCGCAAATGGGCTATTCTTTTTTATTTTTTGACGTTTAATTCATGTTAAGCTACGTATTCAGGAATGCTCTCTCTGATAATATTTTTCGCCGCATTAGGCTTCATTTACCATATACGGAATTTCACATATTTATTAACGTAAAGTAAGGAGCTGTTCATTCGAACTACATATATGTAGATTTTTGGTTTTTATTTAATGATTATGAATGCCAAACGCCAAAATGCTTATTGTATCACTGAATATTTCAGATTCTATGATCCAACAAATGTAGCCAAACAGCTAAATGGTTCTATTTGATATGGCTTAATATGATCTATTTTAACTACAGTGGCCTAACTTACTGCTGTTATGAACATTAATGATATATTAACTTTAATAATGCATAAAGTGTGCACAGTAAAATCATAGAATAGATTTTCATGTCGATTAGATATTTTCATATTTGATACGGGTCAAAATTATTGTACGTATTAAATATATTGTAGAGTTAACGAAAAGAGTATTTTATTGATGATTTGTAATATTTGTGCTCTTTTTGGGGTTGCAATGTATTTATTTCGATGGTTCTATGTGAATGTAAATTTCATATTGACGAGATCTTTTATACTTGTGTTTGCACTGTTCGGGAATAAAATAACAATGAGAGATGATGTGGGGCTTCTGCGTGCTGTTTGCAATGGTTGTGCTGTCGTGGCCGTGGCCTTGACATTGAATGAGACATCAATCTATGGACTGATTGTGAGAGTCAATGACCTGGGAGTTATGACATTGTTTAACTGGAGAAAAACAACTGGGGCAAACAAGGAAGATTCAGTTCTTTTCTTTTTCTTCTCTTCTCTTTTCTTTTTTTATTTTATTTTATTAAAAACCACAAAAAGTCCCATGTCCCACAAAGGTCCATGTCTTCTTTTTAATTTAACGTTTCATTTTATTTTATTGAGACTGACGGAAAACCAGTTTCGTATCCCACAAAAGTCCCATGTTTTCCTGCCTGGGTATTTGCATTAGATTAATGTGTGAAATAAACAGCAGTGCTTCAGAACATCGAGGCTTTAGGAACTGCCGTAGATCCGGCCTATCTTCTTTTTCTTCTATCACTTCTCTTTTCTGCATATTTCCACGGCTTTCCGACCAGGAGCTGCGTTTTTTCATATACAGGATGTGCCCGGTCCTAAGCATTTTAGGGAACAGGGGAAAACAAAGAAGTCTTATCAGGCTGGCATGTGTAAGTAGACAGGATGTGACACATCTGCTGGACACAACTTGCAAATGTTATTTATGAGAGAGAAACTTACACAATCACATCAGGGTGTCAGGATGGATGGACCTTTCAGCATGACCCACGCTCGTCACTTTAGTTACTGGTTATAATATCAAACCTCACTCTTAACTTTACATAGTGTCAACTTGACATTACCCTGCATCTTGTAGTATAAACCATCCTTCCCTACCCAACAACAGAGGAAAAAGAATTTAAATAGACGTCATATGACTGCAAAATGAATTTCACCTTAAAATGAAATTTGTGTAATTATTTACTCAACCTCTTGTTGTTCTAACCCTGCACTTTCTGTGGAATACAACAGAAGTTGCACCAAACCTAATGCAGTCTTGACATGCTATATTTGAATAAGCGTGAATGAAATGTGAAAGTTACAGCTGAAAGATTTCCAGCAAGACATTACTTTTTGGTTTGTTTGTCACTTAAAGCTTAATGTGGATTCAGAACACTTGTTCAGTTGTGTGTAAATTAAAAATTAATTCATTATCTACCACCCTCGTGTCACTCTAAATTTGTATGACTTGTTCAGTCAAACAAAATGTCTAAGATGCTCTTTTTCATACAATAAAACTGCATGATGCTCATGGCTGTCAAGTTTAAAATTTTGCTTGATGCAAAAGTTTGGGGTTGGTAAGATTTTTATACGGAGCCCCGCACATGGCATGCAGGAAAAAAATAGTAGGCTAAATCGTGTGCACGATTTACTGTTTCATTCCTTGATTTATACATTTTGCACACGATTTACTAATTCGTTCCCTCTATTTGTTAAATCGTGCACAGGATTTATCGTTTACAGGACTTTTTGTCCTGTAAATTGTACGCACGATTTAGCAAACCGAGGGAACGAAATGGTAATCGTGTGCACGTTTTAGAACATCGAGGGAACGAATGAGTAAATCGTGCGCACAATTTATTTATTTTTTCTTGCATGTCATGTGCGGGGCTCCGTATTTTTAAATGTTTTTGAAAGAAATCTATTATGTTTACCATGCAAGGCTGCATTTATTTGATAAAAATACAGTAAAACAAATATTGTAACAATGTAAAATAACTTCTGTTTATTAAAATATTTTATGGTGCTTTAATATATTAATACATATTAAAATGTAATTGAATCCTTTGATGGCTGAATTTTAAGCAGCCATTACACCAGTCTTCAGTGTCACATAAAAACAGTTGTGCTGCTTAATATTTCTGTGGAAACTGTAATACATTTTTTTTTTCAGGCTTCTCTGATGAATAGGAAAGAAAAATTATAACATTTGTAACGTTATAAATGTCTTTACTGTCACTTTTGATCAATTTATTGCATCCTTGCTGGATAAAAGTTTTAATTTCTTAAAAAAAAAAAAAATCTTGTACATCTTACACATGGTACTAGTGTATATACCAGGGGTCTCATTCATAAAATGAGAAACCGTCCTACATTGGATAAGATCATTTCTCAAATGTGCATACGTGTGATTCAGGGAAATTAATATATGTACAAAAAACATGCCTCTCTTCCAGATGTAAAATCTATAAATCACAAATGATCTTGAAATTGTGCACAGCTAAATGGTTTCAGATCTCCGCCTCCAACGAGATTTGCTTAGATTTCCAAATTCCTGCAGTACTCTTGACTCTCTGCCACAAGGAAACGTGCGTACGCCTGCTTAGAACCTGACGAGGCACTAAGCACTTTTCTGCGTCAAAGACCGTTTTTATAAATCTGAACATTTTCATAAATGAGGCAGGATTTGAATGTAAGTTCACTTGCACAGCTTAAAGTTCACCCAAAAATGAAAATTCTGTCATCATTTACTCACCCTCAAGGTGTCCAAACCTGTATGAGTTTCTTTCTTCCACTCAACACAAAAGAAGATATTTTGAAGAATGTTGGTAACCAAACAGTTGCTCGTAGACTTCCATAGTATTTTTTCCACACTATAGAAGTCAATGGTTACTCACAACTGTTTGGTTGCCAACATTCTTTAAAATATATTCGTTTGTGTTCAGCGGAAGAAAGAAACTCATACAAGTTTGGAACACCTTGAGGGTGAGTAAATGATGACAGAATTTTCATTTTTGGGCCAAGTATCGCATTAAGCATTAGACTAACTCATTTTACACTTACATAAAAGAATTATATTAATAAAAGTGTTTATTTTGCTTTCAGTCATGTCTTCTCTAACTCAAAAAACTGGTGCATGCGACCCTACTCACAGCACCTGTCCCCATTCATTTTCATTCTTTGGAAAAGAGCAGATAAATTCTGCCTAACATCTCCATGAGTGTTCTATAGAAGAAAGTAAGTCATACGGGTTTGAAACCGCTTGAGGGTGAGAAAGTGATGACAGAATTTGTGTGTGTGTGTGTGTGTGTGTGTGAACTATCCCTGCTGAATTACCTGTGCCACTATACGCAATGGAATAATCAGCCCTGCCTATTGAACCTATTGTGAGTTAACAAGGAGCTTTGCTTATGGAAAATCTCCAGTCTGTCCTGTAGCTTATGTAGCAGTGTCAGATCAGGCCTGGGCTTGCTTTTTCAGTTCTTAACCAAGCCCATTCCTTTCCTCATCTCTCAAATGATAATCTCTGCCCTCCAGCACAGTGCTCAGTATTCAGCGCTCACAATGACTTTCGTACGAAGATGCTCTCGCTCACTCCCATTTTTCCTCCCATCAAACGCCCTGCCAGAACTTGTCTTTTCCCCCTTTTTAACCGTCGGTCCCCTCTTACTGGAAACTGTAAACGATTCCTGCTAAATGAAGATGTGTGCGTACTCTGTGTACATGCTGATGAGTAAGGCGTAGGAGTGTTTATTACCTGCGGGGAGGAAATGACTCATGACTTTTTTTATGGCTGACATACCAAGATAAACAGCAGCGCTAACAGGACATCAGCTTGCACACTTCAAACCCATCTGCTGTTGAGATCACAATGACACGGCTACTTGATTGGATAAGATGGCCTCAGATCAGCATGGGGCTAATGATCAATTTCCACTTCGAGTTAGCCAACTGAACTATTGTGACTAAACACACACAGCTTTCAGGCATTCAGTACAAGGCTATTCAGTATGGACAGCATATCTGAGAGGAGGATCTAGCGGTGGACCCAAAGTTGCCCAAGACTGGATTTGTGATGGTTTGTGTGCACTGATGAAAGTGTGTTTTTTATATTATGATTTTACGCAAGCTACGGCGTGCTCTATTTTAAGATCATAAAACACACAAATAAAACTGTCAAGTACTGATTGTGGTAATTAGTGTTCAGATTAATCTCTGTTGAAATGCTGAACACAGGTTCTTTGCATAATACAACAGTTTCATATGTTGCTATTTGATAAGTTGATAAACATTTACCTAACATAATATTAACCCATCATCAAAAGTAGCTAGTTTTAAACATTTAAAATGGGGATTTTGGCCTATCTTGACTTCTGGACTGAAACCAACAATTAATGTTAAAATGTATTGAATTGATATGCATTTAATTGCCGTAAACAATATTTTAGTTACTTATGTATTGTTCAAACTCTTCAACTCTTCAACCCTGCTACAAAAGTTACTGATAATCAAATAAATGTTTTTTTCCTAAATGTATGGAAAATGTAAAGTTTATCAATAACAAAAAACAGCATTTCAACCTTCCAAAGCTGAATTTAGACTAAATTATGCAACCATGTTACCAATTCTAACATAGTTTTTGGATTATAAATGTTTTTATTCAATTTTTATTTAATATTTATTGTATTTACATTAATATTATTTTCTTTTCTTTTATTTTGAAAAACAAATCAGGGTTTTGGACAAAGTGTTGCATATGTTAGTAACTGAGAACCTTCTCAGAACTTTGACTTACATTCTAGCAAGGTTCTCTCAAAGTTATTAACAAACATTCGTCCAGTGATATTAACAGAAAGTTTATTCAAGGTTATCTAGACGTTCGTCAAGGTTACTACTTGTTTCAGAATGTTCAAAGAAAAGTAAAACTAAAAGTAATAATAAAAGTAGCATTCCCATAATGTTTGCAAAATAATACAATTGAATGTTCCTTTAATCTCTCTCTCGCTCTCTCTATAAAGCTCATATATTCTAAAAGTGAAGCACCTCTTTTCACAGGCCATTTGTTAAAAAAAGGGCCTTGCACTCTTTTTGTGAAATGTGCCACACTTTCCAGGTTGCCCTCAAAAATACAATGAAGGCTTTTGGCGGTGTCTCCTTGTTAGAATGTTCAATCTGTATCATCAATCACACTCTCAAACAATGAAACTCAGTTGCATGGATTAACAAGCTCATACTTGGCAACATGAAAGACACCAAAATAGCAGCAATACAGACTCCACCATTCATTTCAGAATACGATGAGTTCTGCACAGCAGGTCGCAGTGTAATGGGCTTTTGGCAGATCATCAATCCATTTTACTGCCACCAACAAAAAACATGACTCACCGGTATAATAATTACATTTAAGTATTAGCTACAAGACTTTTAGTTGTAAGATTTTACTGATGCAGGTAATCAGGAATATTCAGAGAACTATGTGGCATGAGAGGTCATTGTCATCGAAATGGAATGTTTTATGAGGATCACGGCAGTAAATATGAAGAAATGGCATTCTTTATACTGCAGTCAGAGCTTGCTAGCAGGAGGGAGGTATTTTATAATTGGTGACTCTTTATCACTATTTCAAAAATTTGTTTGTTGATACTTTAATTTGTCTTTTTATGCCTTTTAACAAATAGAGCAATAGAGAATGACTGTAAAAAGTGGGAAAGATAAAGGAATAAAAAGATAAAGGATAAAATCAGCAGACTAACATGGAATCTACACCTGCAAATTTCCATAAACAGATTTCTGGAAATAATAATAATAATAATAATAATGTTTATAAAAAAAAGTGTTATGTGCATCATGTTTGATTAATATTTTGGCTAATTTAAAAATGTCACTGTTATTGAGATACTTTTTTTTTCTTCTATTTTTGGAGCTCTGGCTTGCCAACTTTTTCTTATTGTTATTAGTAATGCCATGTTTTATTATACTTACATCCTTTCCACAGAAATCTGCAGATGTTAAAAAAAAAAAACCTGCAGAAAATGCTAAAAATTAAAAAAAAATCTGAAGTTAGTACGATTTTTTTTTTCTGAAAGAAATACTTTCATTCAGCAAGGATGCATTAAATTCAAAAGTTACAGCAAACACATTTATACTCTTACAAAATATTTTTATTTTAAATAAATGCTGTTTTGACATTTCTATAAATTATATATTCATTCTAAAAATTATAAATTTCATTCTATAAATTACCCTGAAAAAAGTATCACAGTTTCCACAAAAACGCAGCACAACTGTTTTCAACACTGATAATAAGAAATGTTTCTGGATCATGAGACACTGAAGACTGGGGTAATGACTGCTGAAAATTCAGCTTTGCCATCACAGGAATAAATTATATTATGTATAATATAAATTAAAATAATAATAATAATAATAATTCTTACCAACCCCAAACTGTATATGTGCAGATTATGTTCGGCCTGCATCGTGAAACTTGCATCCCACAGGAGTGGCTCGACTCTGACGTGTCAGCATCATTGTATTGTACTGCAGGTTACTTAAATTCTGTCAGGTTTGATGAGTGATCTGTAACAGACAGTAAAGGAGTCAAAAGTTAAGCTAGCATTATGACATCTGCCAAAAATCTATCCATCTCTGCTGTTAAAAGTGAAGACAAAATCACATTTGTTGAATCTGAGAAATGTGGGATTGCCCAGCTTCAGATGACATAGACGCACTCCCACAAATGAGAGTGTGTGTGTGTGAGAGTGTATGTATATAAATGAGTGTTAGACATGCCTGGACTTTACTGTTGGCCAAATAAACACCTCTCGTCGGGCCATTTCCATGCTGGCTGGAGAGACGAGCCAGAGGAAGCCACACACAATGGAGGCCTGCGCATGAGAGCACATACGAGAACGCTTTCCCACACACACACATGAAATCATTTTGACACTTTGACTTCTATGCATTATGCCCACATAACCACAAAATTACACTACATCCGAACCGATAATGGAGTCAAACTGCCGTTGACTTACAGACCACAACGATTTCCTGAAGTATTAACCACCAAGAAAGAAAGAAAATTCTTGGGGTCCAGTGAGGTAAGAGTCATCCTATATATGTGTGTACATCTCAGGAATAAAGGCTTGCATGAGAATTGATGGAAATGCATGCTGTGACAGGAGTTCTGGCACCAGAGCAGCTGCTTCTTTAAACAACAAACATGCGTGGTCACACCCACAATCATCTATGATATTTCTGTTCCAAAGTCATGCATACATAACCAGCAAACATTTCATTCAACTCTTGAAGGGCAGTGTGGGTGAAAGGTGGCATGTGTGTGTGCACATGAGCTTGTGTATGTATGTCACTATTTTCATCTTACATTTCAGTTCAGATGGTATGAAGCTCAGAGGTCTCTGACTAAACTGATAGATCCTTCATAAGTGTGCATGTGTGTTGCACATACATCTGTAAGGATTTAAGATGCACTAATCACTAGATTATCATCTTTAGCCATGCCCGACCCTAAAGAACCTTCCATGATCATGCTTTTACGGAACTGGAATGAGAAAAATGTTTTCACTCACATTACCTTACTTAACCTCTCCAGTAGAGTGAACTTGGAATATTATGTATAGAACAGAAAGAGATGCAGTTTATGACATTTAGTGACACATGATACATAATTTTTAACACTGACTCAGCAACATTTATCCTTGTTTTCAGTTCTTTCTTTTTCTTGTTTTATTTATACCATTGTAATGCACTGCAACTAAAGATACAAACACAACATAGGCTCATTGGAAAAAGTGTCTCCTACATCTCTCTGTCTTCTCTATTTACTCTACACACCTATACATACAATTCACTGCAGTTTCCAGTTGAAATGAGCACTGGTTGCAGTAAACAACTTTTATTCCTTTTCACAGAAATTATGATTATATGGGCAGAGTATCTATTAATAAAGACTTGTTTTCTCACAGTTCCTTGCACAATAGTGTGTTTCTTAAAGTGATAGTTCACCTCAAAATGAAAATTCTGTCATATTTTCCCACTCTCAAGTTGTTCTAAACCTGTATGAGTTTCTTTCTTCTGCTGAACACAAAAGATACTTTGAAGAATGTTGGTAACCAAAAGGTTGCTGGTAGCCATTGACTTCCATAGTGTGTGTGGGGGGTACTATGTAAGTCAATGGCTACCAGCAACCTTTTGGTTACCAACATTCTTCAAAGTATCTTTTGTGTTCAGCAGAAGAAAGAAACTCATAGGTTTGGAACAACAAAATGGTGAGCAAATGATGACAGAATTTTAATGTTTAGGTGATCTATCCCTTTAAGCAAATGAGTTTTTATCTCACATTTAATTTTGTCAACATTATCGATAGGTTTAGAGTAAGTGGTGCGTTATTTATTATTACACGATAGAGCATTAAGATTTTAGCACCACTAAAAAAAACATTTAATTTCCAAACTGCCGTTATATGTACAACAACATAATAAAATGTTACCAGATTCATGTTCATCTGTTTTGGATAAAACTAAACACGGGTTTAGCACTACTCAATGGACATTCACTTTGAAAGTGTCATGACAGGTCCAAGAGTATATTTAGCAGAAATATCACCACTGGCATGTTTTTCCAATGAGCCTTGGTTGGACAAATAAGTCTATAATACCTGAAAAAAACAACAACTATCCATTAGCAATACCCTTTCATCTCAATGGAAGTTTTGCTGATGCAGGACCCCTGAAATTATGCAATTTGAATTTTGTGACCACAGAACATTTTAGGCCAATCATATGTGCCATAAATTGCACATGACTAATCACTCTACAGCTGCACAATGTCATGTGTACACTGATGGACTGATAGTCCCACAAGAAGGTGCACAGTCCCAATATATTTATGTGAAATATTAGCAATATATACTGCATGTGGGTAAGTTGGAATACATTGCTCATTTTAAATGACCGACAATGGATAAATACGCTTTTTTGGGTCAAGATAGTGTAATTACAACATCTACCAGCAGGGTCTAACCTGTCATTCTAACCAGCTACACCTTCACCCCCTGATCACAAAAGAGATAATTATAGCCTTTACGGAGGCAAAGACTAAAGGCTAACGGTAAAATGTTACATAGACTTCCATTCATACGTATGTGAAAGAGGGAGACCGGAAACACACACACAAAAAAAGAACAATATGTCAGCGTGACAAAAACTCTGCAGCAGGTTTACAGCATTGCATGAAGCATTTTTACATTTTTTGCATTTATTATTATTTGTTATAGGCTGATTTATTTGATTTGATTTTTTAATTCATAGCCTTTTAAGACCCGAGAAAAGATTTTTAGGAAAAAAATAGTTTTTTTCATGTCTTTATATTGTTTAGAGCATAAAAAAAAATGTAAAAAAAAAAAAAGATGTAAAAAGTTAAGTCATTCATAAGTTATGCTATGTCCTCGGTAGAGGACATCGGGACTCAATTAAAAAAATAAATAAAAAGACATGAATGAACATGCATAGGCAAAAACAATAGATTTTTAAAAATAGTGAAACATCCAAACATTTAGTATCTCTGAAAAGCCCTGAATGTGCTCTGTACAGGACATCCAGACTTAAAACTGTGGCATGTATAGTCTCAGAGAAATACACCAAAATATAATGTCCTCATATGAGGTCACAGGGTCTCAGGAGGATAGAGTGACTTTATATCATGTCCATTGTAGTTTCTGAAGAAAAATTGCATGTTCAAAATCTAGTGTGACCGCGGCTTAAATGCAAATGCTACTCCATTTTTTTGTTTTTGTGAGTGATCCACACTTCTGTTATTTAATCAGAAAGTCTCTTGTGTCAGTCTGTATGTTTTTGCCTTCTTTGATGGCTCTTTTTAGAGTTAAACATAAGTGCTTTTGCAATGCACATGTCCTGCAGTTTATGTTGGTTCTGCTGATGTCATTGTGGGTGTGCATGTTGTTTCTCACTCTTTCAAAGTGGTTCTGGCCCTGACCCTAAATGACACTGTTTTGGTGACTTTTTTCAGTCTCTTTGATGTCAGAGTTAAGAACACATCAACCTCCCGAGATCCCTGAGACAACATTTGTAAATGTCTCTCCTTAACAACAGATTTACTTCATTAAGCTTTTCATGGAAAATCAAATTCAAGAGTCTGAGGATATTTTGTCAGCTCTTGCACTCCCACAAGGCTTAACACACTTCCACATTCCTTTATTCAGAATAACAAGGTCATTTGACTATGTTGTGAATAAAGGTGGGCTTGACGGGGGTTGAGTGGGGGTACTCCATGCAGATGGTTATTTAAGAACAATGGCCTGATGTTTTCATGAATTTATTGCCTCAAGAGGGTTACATTTTTTAAACTAAATGTCTGACTGGTTTGTTTTGTCTTATCTGAGCTGAAAACACAAACATAGAAGCCCAACTGTGGATGGAAACATGCACATGTCTTCTGCCGGACAATAAAACTAACACCTGTCATACTACGGCAGAAACACCACTTGATAGTAGCAGGATTTCTACTATCAAGTATACTACTTGTTGCAAATAGTGGCAATTATCTGCACTTCAGTATTGTAGTACATTATAAAACAGTATGCAATAATAACGTATTGAGTGTAAATTATAATTTTAATTATTAAATGGATGCCACCTTATTGGTACAATAAAGCCCTCCCTACACCTACCCTAAGTAGCTCAGTTTAAATGTATTGTATGAATTGCCCTTACTATGGAATAAAAAATACGGAGTGTATATTTACATTTAGTTAAAAGTGGTTGTAACACATTAGGTCCAGTGGTGCAGTTGGATAAACGCGTGTCGTTGGCTTCTTGACGCGATCGACCCGGGTTTGATCCC
>NW_015646707.1:0-2750 GCF_001515625.1 Sinocyclocheilus rhinocerous | reverse complement strand
GGTTTGTCTGATTTGTCATTGTGTTTTCTGACTTGTTATAATGTTTTCTGAATTGTTGTTGTGCTTTCTGGTTTGTTATTTTGTTTTTTAGACTTGCATTTGCGTTTGTAATTTGTTATTTTGTTTTCAGAATTGTGATTTGCTTTGCACTTCTCGGCCACCGTACAAAACTCCCCTCAGAGACATTTGAGAGCCCCGCGGTTCTTTCAAGCGCGTTATTCAAGCGCCGAGCTGAGTGTTACTTCCTGTAGCCCATTCATAAACTCCGTGGCAAAACCACAACAAAAGGCCTCGCGGCGCACGGAGAGGAGAGGAGGAGACGTGTCGGTGGCCATGTCTTCTTGTTAACGTTTGTATTGGGTGTGCCCTCACACTGCTCATGTCATGTGACCTGTCTTCCAAAAAAGCACATATGCAAATAAAGGCAGTTCCGGTTCATTAGAATATCGAGTAGTGAGCATGTTTTTCCCTCCGTATAATTAAATATAATTTACCGGTTATCATACGCAAAATGGCTGTGCCAACAGGTTATGGGCCCAGGAGAGAAGCGGGTAACCGATGGAATAGACTGTATTTCGACGGAGATGAAAAGAACTACGAACTTTGGAAAACAAAATTACTAGGCCACATGCGTTTACTAGGACGGAAAGACACGGTGTTATCAGAGCCCCCAGCGTGTGGTGATGAAGATGAAGATGATGCCAACAAAAACGAGGAAGCATATGCTGAACTTATTCAGTACCTAGATGACAAAGGTCTGTCTCTTGTCATGAGAGATGCCGCGGACGACGGTAGGAAAGCTCTACGGATTTTGAGGGCCTACTACGCTGGTAGTGGAAAGCCGCGAATAATAAGCCTGTACACAACGTTAACCTCACTGCAAAAAACGGCGAATGAAAGTGTAACTGACTATACTATTCGAGCAGAAACCGCAATCACAGCACTAAGAAATGCCGAAGAGACGCTTTGTGATGGACTTTTAATTGCGATGATATTGAAAGGTTTACCGGACTCATTTACACCATTCGCCGTACATATTACACAAAGTGATGCAGACATAACATTTGCAGAGTCCAAAACCAAATTGAGGAATTTTGAAAGTACCGAAAACTTCCACAACAGCACCAGTGAAGATAACGTGATGAGAGCGAGTGCCTCGACCCCGGAATGGAAGGGGAGAGAACGGCTCGCATGTTCGGAGATTACGTGCTACAACTGCGGCCAAAAAGGTCATAAAGCTCGTACATGCCCGACCCCAAATCGGAAAAGACAGTGGTGTAGTTACTGCAAAAGCTCAACGCACAGAGATGAAAATTGCAGACGCAAAAAGAGAGACAATGTTAAACAAGCCACTGATAAAGAGGACAATGACGAACACACATTTGTCTTTAAAGCAAGTGACTACAAATCCTACGAGATACAGCGGAAGGGACTGATGGTTACCGAGTAGTGAGCATGGTTTTCCCTCCGTATAAATAAATATAATTTACCGGTTATTATACGCAAAATGGCTGTGCCAACAGGTTATGGGCCCAGGAGAGAAGCGGGTAACCGATGGAATAGACTATATTTCGACGGAGATGAAAAGAACTACGAACTTTGGGAAACAAAATTACTAGGCCACATGCGTTTACTAGGACTGAAAGACACGGTGTTATCAGAGCCCCCAGCACGTGGTGATGAAGATGATGATGCCAATAAAAACGAGGAAGCATATGCTGAACTTATTCAGTACCTAGATGACAAAAGTCTGTCTCTTGTCATGAGAGATGCCGCGGACGACGGTAGGAAAGCTCTACGGATTTTGAGGGCCTACTACGCTGGTAGTGGAAAGCCGCGAATAATAAGCCTGTACACAACGTTAACCTCACTGCAAAAAACGGCGAATGAAAGTGTAACTGACTATATTATTCGAGCAGAAACCGCAATCACAGCACTAAGAAATGCCGAAGAGACGCTTAGTGATGGACTTTTAATTGCGATGATATTGAAAGGTTTACCGGATTCATTTAAACCATTCGCTGTACATATTACACAAAGTGATGCAGACATAACATTTGCAGAGTTCAAAACCAAATTGAGGAATTTTGAAAGTACCGAAAACTTCCACAACAGCACCAGTGAAGATAACGTGATGAGAGCGAGTGCCTCGACCCCGGAATGGAAGGGGAGAGAACGGCTCGCATGTTCGGAGATTACGTGCTACAACTGCGGCCAAAAAGGTCATAAAGCTCGTACATGCCCGACCCCAAATCGGAAAAGACAGTGGTGTAGTTACTGCAAAAGCTCAACGCACAGAGATGAAAATTGCAGACGCAAAAAGAGAGACAATGTTAAACAAGCCACTGATAAAGAGGACAATGACGAACACACATTTGTCTTTAAAGCAAGGGACTACAAATCCTACGAGATACAGCGGAAAGGACTGATGGTCGATACAGGTGCGACATCGCATATCATTACGGATCTTGAAAAATTCAAACGGTTTGACAACGAATTCCAGCCAGAGAAACACTACATCGAGTTGGCAGACGGGACCAGAGCGAGCGGAGTAGCGATGAGAAGAGGTGATGTGGAGGTGTACCTGATTGACAGCGCGGGACATCAGGTGAGGACGACGCTGAGGAACGCGTTGTATATCCCATCATATCCGCTGAACATTTTCTCTGTTAAAGCAGCAACAACAAACGGAGCCTCGATCAGCCTTCAACAAGGAAAAGACGAACTCATTCATAAGGACGGTACTAAAT
>NW_015646706.1:0-907 GCF_001515625.1 Sinocyclocheilus rhinocerous | reverse complement strand
ACAATGAGTGACGTATACGCGCGAGAGATCACTTCCGGCGCTTACATAAACTACGCCAGAGCGGCCGTGGTCGCGCGGCGGGAGGACAGGCGATACACGGCTACGTTACGATTCTAGTGGTGAAAAACATTGCAAACAACTAAAACCAACACAGGGAACTTGGCGTCGTGGTGTCCTGAAGGAGAAGGGACAGGCAGAGCAGAGAACAAAAGTTTGCTGTTGTGCAGTCATGGATGAAGATTCTGAAGAATCGATAATGGAGGACAGGTCAGGATTTACGGAGGTATACTCAAGAAAGAAAAACTCAAAACGTAAGAAATATTCTAAGGACCAGGAAGATAGTGGGGATATGGTGGTAACTACACAAGATACAATAAAAAAACAAAAAACAAAGCAGATCAGGAAAATCCAAGAGAACAATTGTACAAAATACTGAGGAGAATGGTTTTAAAGTTATGTTGACATTTGAAAAGAGTTCAGGAAAGCATTTGCATCCAATAGGACTATCCAAAGCGATCGATAAAATTATTGGAACAGTTGTTTTGGCTAAATGTTTAGGACAAGGGAGAGTCCTGATAATAGTGAAAGATGTTGGACAAAAAAACAAACTACTAAAGATGAAAGAAATGAATGGGGAAAAGATTACATCCAAAGAGATTGGAGTAGCTAAGGTTGAAAAGGGGGTAATATATGGAATTCCAACATATATAACCACTGATGAAATTCATGAAAATATAAAAGGAGGGAAAATTGTTAATGTGAGAAGACTGTATAAAAACAAGGAAGGACAACGACAGGAAAGTATGAGTATCTTGCTGACATTTGAAGGGAAAATGCCTGAAAGGTACTAATGGGATATATAAGTTATCCAGTAAGAGTGTATGTCCCAATGCCATTAAGATGTTTT
>NW_015646705.1:3107-4227 GCF_001515625.1 Sinocyclocheilus rhinocerous | reverse complement strand
CCTCACTTCTTCTGTTTGTCCGACACCGAGGTACACCATGAGTGATGGAGTGTTAAACGCTAAACATATTCCTCACTTCTTCTGTTTGTCCGACACCGAGGTGCAACATGAGTGAAGGATCCGCATCCCGCCACGACCCTCGCACTCTGCCAACTCGATGTGCTTTCATTTTAATTTTTATTTGTAATAAACACCTCTCTGAGACCTGTTTTTGTCAGATCTCCACAGTTTTTGTTCGATCAGTTACATATTTTAATTGCATGTGCATTTTTTTTTTATTTAAACCTCCATTAACCCTTAAATGCATGAATGTTTCGCTAATCATCATATTCGGGTCTTTAGCGACCCGGACCTATATATCCAGCATGGATGGATCTCTAACTGCTGCAATAGCAAATAAACTCTTGATATTTTAAGAACAATTACAGAAGAATAAAATAAAGCATATTTCGTTACCTTTTGAAACTTAAAATGGTTCAATTTGAGCAGATGATTTTACCATCGCTGTCATCGTCAGAGCGCACTTCCACAGTACATTCAGCATCTGCCTCATATTCACGATCTCAGCCATATTCTCAAAACTATCGGTTTCAATGACTTCATATTCAATATTTTGATCACTGGCAGCTTATTCACCACATTCAGCATCAAATGACAGTGACATTTATATTTCATTGGTAGTATAGTAATTGCTCTGCGGTAAAGCCATTCAAACCAGTTCAGTTTGAATGAAACTTCAGGTCATCATTGTGTATCAAACAGTGCCACCTTGAGGAAAAAAGATGCATTGCACATATTGAGTCATCAGATATGTAAATGTAGTTGCGCAGGAAAAAATACTTAATTTACATACCTCGGGTCTCTAACGACCCTATAAACTTTTTACAAAAAGCTAATCAGAAAACTGGCATTCTTTTATATTTTAATTTTTTTTTCTTGTTATATTGTCTATAATTAATAGATTGAGGAATACTAAGAAAGTGGATGTCTAACTTAAAAAAATGAAGGAGGGAGAGGGTAGAGAATGATGTACCGGGTCGCTAAAACCCGAGGTATGCATATAAGGGTTACGTTTAAAGTTAATCCATAATTGAGATTTAAATCTGAGTTTAAAGTTATG
>NW_015646705.1:318-2389 GCF_001515625.1 Sinocyclocheilus rhinocerous | reverse complement strand
GTATATATCATAAAGTTTATATTAAGTCCATTTTATTCTTTATTAATCTTTACAAATTGGCACAGTCTCTTCCCGTTCTAACAGTACATGATATCTGTCCACACCTCACAGTCTGCCTTTCTTTCCATGTTGATTTTTATCAGGAGGAGGTTTGGGATGATAGTGTTAAATAACACTATATATAATAACAGACCATGCAAAATACAAAAAATATGTAAAATATTGCTAAGTAACGTTGCAACCTTGCAAACAATAATAAAATCAGTGAAGGACTTTAATTGTAAGCGACATGAGCATACGCAAAACAAAGGGAACAATATAATGTTTGTTGTTATTAAAATTTTATATAGCCCACGTTTTTATAAAAAAAAATAATAATTTACCGCTTAGGCAATAACATTGAAAATAACGTATATCTTCAACATATGTTGTCTATGACCAAAAATATAAGAAGATATGTTTTCAGTGGACTTTTCTTTGCTTGAGAAAACATAAATATACAGTTACAGTGTTTTTTTTTTTCTTTTGATTTAGTCGAGTTAGTTTTGCAGCAAACACAATGTAATTTTTGCCAATCGAGATCTGATAGCAAAAGCACATTTTTCCGCTTGGGGCGAGCGCTTTGCGGACTACTTTCCTCGTGCATTAAATATGCCGCAGACCAGCAAATCACTGAGAACAAGCTATAATCCTGATTCCTGACGAGTCATAGCAACAGAGCGGAGACGAGAAAGCTGCGGAGAAGCAACCGCAACTGGTAGATTTAAAGAAAATTACTGTCGTTTGGCAAATACATCATTGTACGTACTTATTCCTAACTCTTTAAGCTTTAAGTTACATTTCAAATGACAAGGGATCAACTTATAACATGTTTATATGAATTATCCCGTGAATTTATTCTCTCAAATAGTCTGGGTATGCGGAGCATTCACATCTTATATGGACGGAACGCCACTGATAGATATATGTATTATTCTTATACTGTCATGTAGTTTTAATTTCATTGTGTGCAGAAAAATACAATGACAATAAAGGCTTTCAATTCAATTCAATAATTCAATAATTAAATTCAGAAGCTTTATTGAGAAATTTAAAACAGAAAGTCCAAAAAGCTAAATCTGATGTGTCTTGAGGACTTTATGGCTGCTGTGTGCATGTGTCTGTTAAGTCCACATGACTGTAGTAATACATTATTATAAGTTTACACCACTGATCTATAACAGAGAACTGGATTGCTGATGATGTTATAGAAGTGAAGCCACTGCGCCGTCATATTGATATTCCCTAGTGCTCCCATATATTCTGTTGAATTAACAGTAAATTGTAAAATTTTTAATGAGAAAACCACCTAATGAGCCAGCTTTATTATATCTGAAGTATCCCTGTATGTTCTTACAACACAAACGTGCTTCATGTAAAAGGTTTTATTAGGATTTTAATGTTGGGAATTTCCCCTGCCTATTAAAAAAATTAAATTAAGTATCATATTCATTACAGTAGCAAACATGAGATGAACATCAGATTGCACTGTATTTTATGTATGTTAATTTTTATTCTTAACAGTTTTAATTAATTTTAAATCAATTTTTGAATCATTTTATAATTTTGAAATTCCTTGTTTTTATCATTGTGATTTAAAAAAAAAAAAAATTATTCCTTATATATGTAAAGAAAGTTGAATTACCATTGTGTATGAAATGTGCTATATACATAAATGCCTTACATTAATAATTAATTCAACATAAATGCATAACATTTAACTTCTATGGAAACTGTAATGCTAGAATTTGCACGTCTGAAATAGATGTTGCACAATCAGAACATAAATAAATACAAACATCGTAACATCATTCAGAGAAATAACGTTGACAATATATGGTACACACTTAAAGACAAGAAGCTTTATTTCCAAGCTTTAAATTTTAATAAAAGTGTTCCTGTGGCTCAGTGGTAGAGCATTGCGTTAGCAGTGCAAAAGGTTGTGGGTTCAATTCCAAGGGAACACACATACTGGTAAAAAAAAAAAAATGTATAGCCTGAATGCACTGTAAGTCGCTTTGGATAAAAGCGT
>NW_015646705.1:0-272 GCF_001515625.1 Sinocyclocheilus rhinocerous | reverse complement strand
GTCTGCTAAATGCATAAATATAATACAATATAGAGCAACATAATAACAGAGGCTTGTATTGTAAAATTAGTTGTATATTCTCATCAATTTCTGATACGAATACCAGCTATATGTTCATGTTTAATATTTCCTGCATGAAGCTATTTTGTTTTGAAGGAAAAAATAAACCCAAAAGCTGTTTGTGGTGTACCATTCATCAGTGTCTTTGCAAATCTACACGAATCTAGACAAATCTTTATCTCTATAAATAAATACACATTTGCATAGATGGG
>NW_015646704.1:0-293 GCF_001515625.1 Sinocyclocheilus rhinocerous | reverse complement strand
TGGGTCCATAACTTCAAAATGCTACAGTAAAAATATCGGAAAATTAGTATGGTCACAGACAAGGGTCCTGGAAATAAGGCCCCATTGGAACTTTTAACGCACCCTCAAAGGAAGCTGAGATATAGCGCCACCAATTGGGCCAATAATGCAATTTCTCCCGTTATTGTATTGTCATATCAGCCTAATTTATGGGTCCATAACTTAAAAATGCTACAGTAAAAATATCTGAACATTTTCATGGTCACAGGCAAGGGCCCTGGAAATAAGGCCCCAGTGGAAATTTTTACGCACCC
>NW_015646703.1:0-509 GCF_001515625.1 Sinocyclocheilus rhinocerous | reverse complement strand
ATGGGTCACCATACTTGGCCACATGTCACTTCACTTTCACTTAAGAAAAAAATGCGAGTGATCGCCTCCATGTCCTGAAAAGCATGCTTCCACTCTCCACACAAACGACTGTATATGCGTCTAACAGCAAATATTTATCTAGGTTAAATTTTTTAATTAATATTGTGAATTGCATGAAGTGTTTTATGTCTATAGATTTTATTTTAGGCAAGTCATGTTGATTTGAGAAGGCTAAAAATTGATCAAACATATGCTCAACTCAGTCCGCCGCTGGCCGCTTGGTCGTTACTTAAAAAAAACAATTGATTGAATTTAACAAACATATTTCTAAATTAACTTAATAAAGAAACGAAAAGAAATATAACCACTTTGCCATTAAAAACCAAAACTGGACTAGCCTATTTTCTGCAACAGCAGCTGTGTAAAGGGGAAGAAAGAGAGAGAGAAAAAAGACACTGGCTCGGGTCAGACTCAGGCCGAGAATTCTGATATGCTGTCGGAAGGGCCGG
>NW_015646702.1:0-519 GCF_001515625.1 Sinocyclocheilus rhinocerous | reverse complement strand
AAAAAAAACAAAAAAAACAAGTATTAATCATGGTTCATGAAAGATCTCCTCATATCTCTTCAAAAAATTTTTGTCGGTACATGAAAGATCTCATCATATCTCTTCAAAAAAATAACATTTTTTTTTGTTATTTATTACTCTTAGTGATTTAATTAAATGTTCTACTTCACATAAGAAATCTATAAAAGTAGGTATTTTCTTAAGAAACCTTTGTTTGTTAAAATAGAATTTTGCCACAAGGATAAGAAAGTTAACAGTAGATTCTAAAGATTTGTTTTGGTTTTCAAAAAAGCAAACAACATCCTTAATGTGTAAATTACAGTTCATATTAACTTTAGAAAAACAATAGGAACTCAAATCTTTCCAGAAAAGTGATGAAACATTACAAGAGAAAAATAAATGACAAATATCTTCACTTTCTTTTTTACAGAAGGTGCATATATCAGCTACATCACATAATGTCGACACAAAAGCTGAGCTTAGCTGAGCGCATCTCAGGGTCTGCTCTCCCCTCTCTAC
>NW_015646701.1:0-466 GCF_001515625.1 Sinocyclocheilus rhinocerous | reverse complement strand
AGAAACTCCCGCGGTTCTTCGGCCACGAGTGCTTTCGAGGGGCTTTGGTGGGACACATGAGGAAGAGACGAAAGACTCAACATGAAAATGGACAAAGAAATGTAGCACAGACTCAATCAACATTTTTTAATTGCTTTGTTTTAATTTTTAAAGGTGTCATATGATGCTGCTAAAAAGAACATTATTTTGTGTATTTGGTGTAATGAAATGTGTTTATGTGGTTTAAGGTTCAAAAAACACATTATTTTCCACATACTGTACATTATTGTTTCTCCTCTATGCCCCGCCTTTCTGAAACGCGTCTGAAGCTCATCTGTCTGAAAAGCGAGGTGTGCTCTGATTGGCCAGCTATCTAGTGTGTTGTGATTGGTCGAATACCTCAAGCGTGTGACGGAAATGTTACGGCCCTCACATACTGTGATGATGCTGTGTCCGGCCGGAGTGACGAGACAAAAACATTAAAACC
>NW_015646700.1:347-1013 GCF_001515625.1 Sinocyclocheilus rhinocerous | reverse complement strand
AAGTATCGCAAACAAATATTTTCATGTTTTCATCATTCATGTATTGCAAACCAAAATTTTCATTATTCATGTATAGCAAACAAACATTTTCATGATTTAATAGTTCATGTATTGCAAACAAATATATTCATGTTTTCATAAATAATGTATTGCAAACCAATATTTTTGTTTTCATAATGCATGTATTGCAAACAAATATTTTCATGTTTTCATAATTCACGTATAACAAACAAACATTTTCATTTTTTCATAATTCATGTATTGCAAAAAAATATTTTCATGTTTTCATAATTCATGTATTGCAAACAAATATTTTCACAATTCATGAATTTCAAACATTTTCTGGTTTTCATAATTCATGTATTGCAAGAAAATATTTAAATTTTTTCATAATTCAAGTATCGTAAACAAACATTTTCGTGTTTTCATAATTCATGTATTGCAAACCAATATTTTCATGTTTTCATAGTTCATGTATTGCAAACAAACATTTTTATGTTTTCATAATTCATGCATTGCAAAAAATATTTTAAAGTATTCATAATTCATGTATTGCCAGAAAATATTTTAATTTTTCATAATTCAAGTATCGCAAACAAATATTTTCATAATTCATGTATTGCATACAAACATTTTCATTTTTTCATAATTCAAGTATTGCAAACA
>NW_015646700.1:0-296 GCF_001515625.1 Sinocyclocheilus rhinocerous | reverse complement strand
ATAATTTATGTATTGCAAACAAATATTTTCATGTTTTCATAATTCATGTATTGCAAACAAATATTTTCAAGTATTCATAATTCATGAATTGCAAGAAAATATTTAAATTTTTGCATAATTCAGGTATCGCAAACAAATATTTTCATGTTTTCATAATTCATGTATTGCAAACAAATATTTTCATGTTTTCATAATTCATGTATTGCAAACAAATGTTTTCATGTTTTCATAATGCATGTATTGCAAACAATTATTTTCATGTTTTCATAATGCATGTATTGCAAACAAATATTTTC
>NW_015646699.1:0-1828 GCF_001515625.1 Sinocyclocheilus rhinocerous | reverse complement strand
GTTTAAAATGTTTGTTCTTCACTCAAACCCAAATGTGTAAATGATCAGGTGATGCTTTCGTCATATAATTTATTAAACATATTTCTTCGCAATGATTTCAAGGATGCAAAGGAATCTTTCCTCCCTTTCCTTTGCCTCCCTCTCTCTCTCCTTTCCTCTCTCTCACTTGCTTCCTGGCTCCATCTGTCTCCTCTCTCTCGTTCTCTTCTGTCCTCCGTCTCCTCCATTTCTCTCCATCTCTCTGATGAGATCCTCAATGTCCTTTGGTCTTTTTCTGTTAGCTCTCGCTGGCCCTGGACTCAATTCCCAAAGTATGTTCACAACATTAGCTTAGTTCAGATAAGTAGTAACAGTACATTGACGTTTGCTACTTTATCAGAAAACCATAACGTTATAAGAGGAGTGCTTAATTAAATAACTTTACATGATAGACAATTAAATTGTCATGTATTTCTTACACTGTCGAAGTCTGTGATCAGTTTTATTTGTGTCAACTGTGTGGAAGAGAATGAATAAAAATGTCTTTGTTCAGACAGTTCTTAGCTGAAAACTCAACCAGCCACACCGTTTTCATCAAGTGACAGCCTGCGAGGGGCAGTCAGATTCTGGCAGGTAGTGGGAATTCGGCACAACACCGGCTATCGCAGCAAGCCTAATCCAGACTGAGGACATTTGGTGGCATTTCTTGTTTTTTCTTCACCAGCAGAGAGCCAGCAAGCAGCAGCAGCTTCTACGGTGATGCTGGTGACAGCTCTGGCCATGGAGACTCTGTCCTGAAGAGCTTGTCTAGACTAATTACTATAATTTTAAGCCATTATTAAAGTGCCCCTATTATGGGTAATGAAAGGTTCATATTTTGGTTTTGGGAGTCCCCAACAACAGGTTGACATGCATGCAAGGTCAAAAAACACTTTCATTGTCTTATATGCATTTATTTTTACCTTACTTGCTCAACGACTCCCAAACGATTCGTTCAACGATTCATTTTTCCAAACCCCTCCTTTGCGTGACGCTAATCTGCGGTGATTGGTCCGACTGGTCTCGTTTTAATTTCATCATGCCTGTAATGCCTGATAAAGCAGCATTTGTGAGCGCAGTGCTGCTTTGTGTACAGCGTTACCGGGGAAACAGCTATATTTACCGCTCCTAAAGCGGCAGACAAACGCGTAAAAAGACCAACAAATGGGCGGGCAATATGCTAATGTTTCATATCGACGTCAACATGAAACGGCTTGGGATTCGTTTTAAAAACGACTCGTTTCAATGATTCAGAGTCGACTCTTTCTTTTGAGAGACAATAACTTTATACACGGTGCACTTTCAGATTTAAAACTTTGCAGGATGTTTTCATTCACTTAGAGCTCTGTTACACGCTGCATGAAAGGTAATTTTCAAAAATCCATAACAGGGATGAAAGGTCATTTTCAAAAATCCATAATAGGGGCACTTTAACCCATTTTGGGCAAACACTATTTTTTTGACAATACCATCCTTCACAGACACAGTCATATTTACTAAACTGATTATCAGTTTGTTTTGTTGCCTTTCAATAAAAAGTCATTTAAAACACCAGTTTGTCTATGTGTCCCTTTTATTGTATTATATCTTCAAATGACCTGTCAAAAACTATAACTTTATTGGTTAGGAAAGACATACACAATATATAGTTTTCAGCAAACTGAGAATTTATTAAAATAACTCAACAACACTGGAAAAGAAATAAAACTCGACAGTTCCATTAAATATATAATATAAATATAAAATTTAAAAAATGCACAGTGGGAATGTCCGCTTCAATTTTTACAAGCTTGGCAGATTTCTTTTTTTT
>NW_015646698.1:0-498 GCF_001515625.1 Sinocyclocheilus rhinocerous | reverse complement strand
TTAGACAACACGTGTCAGGACCTACTCATTGTCGAAATCATACTCATAGATTTAATACTATCACATGGAATTGATGTTGATGGTGTTGGAATTATGCAGCCAAGCGATGATATCTCAGATCATTATCTAGTCTTGTGCAAACTTCATATAGCTAAAACTGTAAATTCTACTCCTTGTTACAAGTATGGTAGAACCATCACTTCTACCACAAAAGATTGCTTTGTAAGTAATCGTCCTGATTTATCCCAATTCCTTAGCATTTCCAAAACCTCAGAACAACTTGATGATGTAACAGAAACTATGGACTCTCTCTTTTCTAGCATTTTAGATATGGTTGCTCCTTTACGCTTAAGGAAGATTAAGGAAAACAGTCTGACACCGTAGTATAATGAGCACACTCGCACCCTAAAGAGAGCAGCCCGGAAAATGGAGTGCTGCTGGGGGAAAACAAAGCTAGAGGTATTTCGTATTGCTTGGCGGGAAAGTACCCTATCTTAC
>NW_015646697.1:0-487 GCF_001515625.1 Sinocyclocheilus rhinocerous | reverse complement strand
GTGGTTTGTTCCTGACCCTGTCGATCAAAAGCAGATTCGGGTCTCAAAACACTCAAAACGCCCCGATGCTTTGATTCGTCTTAGTCACGTGACATGGGTGTTTTGAATCACACTTTGGAGCAGTGTTTCGAAACATCTGCGCTTCGGGATCTCGACACCGTATCGAAACGTAAGTTTCGCGTCAGCCATCCCTACAAAAACCCATCGATTCGCTACAAGAGGACTTTGTTCACCCCCCGGAGCCGTGTGAGACACTTTTTATTATGGATGGGCGCTTTTTATTTCACTTCTTTTGGACTGATGCACTGCAACACCCGCTAAGTGACAGTAAACAGCTTGAAAGATCAAAGACCATTTTTATTTATAACTCCGACTGGATTCGTCTGAAAGAAGAAAGTCATATACACCTAGGATGACTTGAGTGCATAGGCGCGGGGTATGGGGGTGCTGCAGCACCCCCTGTTTTTTTTCTGTGGGCAACTGTTTA
>NW_015646696.1:0-822 GCF_001515625.1 Sinocyclocheilus rhinocerous | reverse complement strand
TCCACTTGGAATGTAAAAGGTCTGAATGAACCAGTTAAAAGGGGAAAAATATTGTCTCATTTAAAATGTTTTCAGATATTATGTTTCTACAAGAGACTCATTTGAAACGTACTGCCCATGTTAGACTGAGATGCAAATGGATCGGACAAATTTATCATTCTAATTTCTCTGCTAAATCTAGAGGAACAGCTATCCTTATCCGTAAAGGAGTCCCATTTAAACATAATTTGACTATTTCAGATCAAGAAGGGAGATATGTAATTGTTGTTGGGGAAATATTTTCTGTGCCATTAACACAAGTCAATGTTTATGGACCTAACTGTGACAACCCTGAGTTTTTCAGAAAAGTGTTTGATCTAATTCCAAATATTTCAGATACAAATCTCATAATTGGGGGTGATTTTAACTGTGTTCTAGACCAGTATTTAGACAAATCCTACTCCACAAAAATAGTTAGTTCCAACTCCAGTAAATTTTGGAATTCATATATAACTAACTCTAATATGTTTGATGTGTGGAGAATTCTCTATCCGACGGCTAGGGAATACTCTTTTCATTCTCACACTCATAATCTATATACACGAATAGATTATTTCATTCTGGATGGTAAACTTATGCCCCAGGTCTGTACAGCTAAATATCATAATATTATTATATCCGATCACAGTCCAGTGACTTTTTCTATTAAAATAGATAATATGGAGAAACCACAAAGAAATTGGAGGCTTAATTCTCATTTACTTACAAACAAAGTTTTTATTAAACACTTAAAACAGAATATAAAAACCTTTTTTCAATTCAATGACAAGCCGGACATTTCTA
>NW_015646695.1:2067-2191 GCF_001515625.1 Sinocyclocheilus rhinocerous | reverse complement strand
CATGTTTTTTAAAAGTTGAACTTGCATTAATTTTACATGGCTTTCAAAACATGCCGCTCTTGTGCAAGACGTGAGTGCAATGCTGATAGATGTCCCTCTAGAAAATGTGATAAATATGCATTCC
>NW_015646695.1:1663-2022 GCF_001515625.1 Sinocyclocheilus rhinocerous | reverse complement strand
CCATCTTCTCCACACTGAGTCTCTCGTTTTCCGCAATATATTGAATGAACAACGTAGCAGCGCCGGATCTAGTGGGTTCAACTGGATAGGCTAACAAAAGCATTCAAATGCAATCAATGACACATACATCGTCTCGTGCGCCACGGATAAGGCTGCCTGATGGCTGACGCAGATCTTAAATTCTTTTTTTTTTAATTCGATGAATATTCGAAATTCGAAAAAAAATTTGACAGCCCTAATATGCAATTGCATAGACCTGAACAACCATCAATCATCGAATTAACCCTCGCATTGAGTCTCTCAATGAGGCTATACACTTTATATTACATGCACCAGTTCAGCTAGAATTTGGAGCTTGT
>NW_015646695.1:0-1554 GCF_001515625.1 Sinocyclocheilus rhinocerous | reverse complement strand
ACATGCACCAGTTCAGCTAGAATCTGGAGGTTGTACTTGCGTTGCCTTTGTGTTAAGGGATTCCCTTTTGTTGTCTCGTTGCAGAAAGGGGTTTCCCAAGGTTGCTGATTGGCTGGAAGTTCAGTGGTCATTCGTAGTGAAGTATTGGGCGTTGGCTGAAGTTGTGGGCTGGTTGAAGTTTTAGATGGGCACTCGAGGTCGGACTCGGAGACACGGTGTTGCGGCAAAACTTAACTCAGAACACGAAACTCTCAACGGAAAAGAAAATAAATTAAAGTAGAAGTCAGCAAGAAGAGTGACGAGACTAGATGGCGTTTCTCCTCATGGTTTTAGAGGAGCAACTGTCGTTTAAGCCAGAGCATGCTCAAAGAGCGCTAAAAAGCAGCGTCAAAACGCGGTGGCAAAAAGGCAAGGAAAAGCATAATTTGATGGTGTCCTGAGTATTTAAACATGGCTGTTGGACACATCCCAGATGGTGTCTTGACCAATTAGACTTATTGTCTTTGTTCGGGGTGTTGCTATGTTTCTCCTCCCAATACATAAATCAACATGCTATCTTATCAGTCACATGATACGTGATTAGAACATTATAGACAAATGTGTGGGTTACATGCATGCTATGAAGTTGTGCAATGGACTGATATTCTTTTATAAGTCCTTTTAAGATGATTTTAGATGCATCTACATATGTAAAAGTCGTTCTGAGAACGTGACGGTGTGCTTTGTGAGGAACAAAAAGGTCAAAAGGTCTAGAAGGAGCCTGGTCTTTGTCCTGGGTGGGGGAAACCAGTCCGCCATTGCTCTGCTGGAAACAGGAGTTCTCCAGATGTGGCGGGTGAAAATCAGCATCTTTGGCCTCCTGGGAGAGCAGCGCTATCAGATCAAACACTCCTCCCCCTCACTTTAACAGAGGCATATAGGACGTGTGGATGGGAATCGTTAGGAATTTACCGATTCTTGTTCTGATTCCACTCAATGAAGCAGTTTCTTTAATAGTTCTATCTAGAGATGCATCGATTGCAATTTTCTTGGCCGATTCAGATTTCTGATTTTTTTGGAAGTGTGACCTGCCGATACCGATTTTTGCAGATTCCGATTTTCTTTCTAAGAACTATAATTGACAGCATATACAAACAAAAATCTATGCAAATTTCAAATGCAAAAATTATTTACATAATAAAATAAATCATTAAACATTACAATTCCCCCAATCTGGACTAAGTTACAGATTTTCTCTCACTTAAACAACTCTGAAAATAAAGTGCTCTGTGACTGGAAAGAGGAAGAAATAGTTAACTAAAAAGGAGTTGCTGTATTTAACAAAACAGATGTCATTTCCCGCTATGTTTATAAATGGTATTTTTTTGTCTGCTTTTGCCATGGGGGGTGGGAATTTCCAGTTTTCAAGTGATAGCAGCAGTTTACAAACTTCCGTCAGTCACTCAAAAGGAAGAATGGAAAGATAAAGAGCTAACGCATGGGATTAATTGCTGTAGATGATCTTTTTTTTCCCTTTTATGACATTATGTCTTGTAAGGGGCAAAATATTGAGGC
>NW_015646694.1:5405-6039 GCF_001515625.1 Sinocyclocheilus rhinocerous | reverse complement strand
TTCAGGGATCTTATCTATGCACAATCAGCTTGTAACACTTGTAACACAAAGTGTTAAGAGCAATAAGCCACAAAAAAAAAAGAACTCAGTACAGTACTTGCGCTGACTTGCATACACCCAAAGCATGCACAATTTCTCAGACAGCATACGGTCCAGAATTCAGTTGTGTTTATTGGCTTATTGCACTTCGATGGTCAAATACACACAAAATTGTCAAAATGCCATTTTGGCGAGTATTCATGTAAATGCGTATGTCTTATGTAATCAGTTGAAATCAGATCAACCCTCTACATTGCGAGTAAAACACTCGCATATGCAACTAAATCTTCACTCTGGGCGACTAAATGATGTCTAATATTAGCCAATGGCTAATAAATTCTTAGATTTTACTCGCCAGTGTGTGAGTTGGAGGCTGAGTATAAGTTTAGCACAGATATATTTTCACTCGCCGAACACTGAGCGCTTCAGAGTTTCACTACTGTCTCCGCCAAGCGATCTGTGCTGTTTTTCAGTTCATTTGAATGGATGTGCAACGCACAACGTACCGTAAACTCTAGTGTGAAGGCGCACGACTCGCCGTCGCTTTGTTTCACACACACGCAGCGAGAGAGGGAGAGAGAGAATTGACGCGCTA
>NW_015646694.1:0-1328 GCF_001515625.1 Sinocyclocheilus rhinocerous | reverse complement strand
AAAAAAAAAAAATATATATATATATATATATATATATATATGTATATGTATGTACAGTGGTGTGAAAAAGTGTTGGCCCCCTTTCCTGATTTCTTATTTTTTTGATTGTTTGTCACACTTTAATGTTTTTCACAACACCTTTTCACACCACTGTATGTATTGGAGTATATCAAACAAGTAGCCCTTGAGACTATTTTATCCCTTTAGGGAGCCCTCACTCACAAAAAGGTTGGAGACCCCTGCTTTAGGGTCTTCATGAACCGTCTGCAACATACTTGGGTTAAAATTCCTCAGTGGTCGTGTAAACCAACACCCTTTTTACCTTGTCAAAAACAGCTCTGTTCACAGCGACCCGTTCCGGTTAGGGATGCACCGATACCACTTTTTCCAGTACTTGCCCGATACCGATACTTTTATTTTTGGTACTTGCCGATACCGAGTACCGATACCAATATTTTATTGCATTTGTAAATTTTTTAAATATTGGGTACAGAAACCAAAAGAGTATGTATATTGTTAGTTGGTTGACTTCATTTATCAAATAGATAGTCAAACCGAAATTTATTCAGACACCTTCAACATTTCTCACATTATCACAGTTTATTCGTACGGTGACGCATTGCTGCCACACACATTTTTTTCCCACTCAATTATGTCGTAATAACGAGATGTTATGTCGTTTTAACGAGATGTTTTCTCGTTAAAACGTCATCTTTTCTCGTAATAACGAGATGTTTTCTCGTTAAAACGTCATCTTTTCTCGTAATAACGAGATGTTTTCTCATTAAAACTACATATTTTTTCTCGTAATAACAACATATGTCATAAAAACTTAATTATAGATATTATTAGCTTATTAGAAAATCTCTTTATTTCTTTTTTTTTCGTATTTCGATTTGTTGTTAAATCAAACTTCAGTCATTCAAATAAAGAAATATTAAGCCCAGAGTCGATTATTCAAAAATAACAGTTTTGATCTGATCATAGCCTAAACGAGTCATGGGTCTGAGTGCAGTTATTGGATAGCACTATATTGTAGACAGATTGGAGATTAATCCTAATAAACATGCCGCTACAATTAAAACCATTACATTAAAATACATTTAAAACAGTGTATTCCAATAATTTCAGCAGCGTGCAGATCCTCGTTTATGTCAGACTGTGGCGACAGCAGCGCAGTCGCTTAGCTCGCTCACATAATGTACCATATAGCCTATCTATAATAACGGGAAAACGTCGTTTTTATGACATGTCGTTATTACGAGAAAAAATGTAGTTTTAACGAGATGTAGCGTCTGGACCACTCAAACACACAATATATATTTTGT
>NW_015646693.1:338-549 GCF_001515625.1 Sinocyclocheilus rhinocerous | reverse complement strand
TAGCCAATGGCGATTCAATTGCCAAGGTGTTCGTAGAGGGCTGTCGAGCTAAAGTTTCTTCCAATGAAAACTCTGCTCCTGCTTGCACTGGACTCCATCAAGAGGGTAGGGGACCTGAACGCATTTTTGGTCGACGATTCGTGCCTAGAGTTTGGGCCGGCTGACTCCCAGGTAATCCTGAGGCCCCGGCCCAGCTATGTGCCCAAGGTTC
>NW_015646693.1:0-180 GCF_001515625.1 Sinocyclocheilus rhinocerous | reverse complement strand
CTTTAGCACCTCAGACCAGCTCTTGAACGGGAACGCCGTCTCTAAGCAGAGGATGGCCCACTGGATTGTGGATGCCATCACCTTGGCTTATCAGGCACAGGGTGTGCCCTGCCCGCTTAGGTTGCAAGCTCACTTTACTAGAAGTGTTGCATCCTCCTGGGCGCTGGCTCGTGGCGCCTC
>NW_015646692.1:312-478 GCF_001515625.1 Sinocyclocheilus rhinocerous | reverse complement strand
CTGAGTGATAATTTGACAATAAGAACAGTCTTAAGGCATCAGTCAAAACTCTGTTTACGCCCTTTTCAGAAAACATATGCTGACCCAAACCTATCTTAGCATTCTGTCATCCACAGCTAAGACAATAACCTAATACTTCAGCTGACCACACCTGGCAAAACCTAGT
>NW_015646692.1:0-135 GCF_001515625.1 Sinocyclocheilus rhinocerous | reverse complement strand
ATTGTGAGGAACACCCTTCTACCCAGGGCTGCCGACAACCTACTGCACCAGAGCCGAAAACAACTGGACAACGAGGGAAGAGCACTACTAACTCATGACTCAAGCGAGAGTTATGGCTACAAAGAGCTCACCAAG
>NW_015646691.1:1332-7138 GCF_001515625.1 Sinocyclocheilus rhinocerous | reverse complement strand
TCAGGAGTTTAGGAGATTCTCCAGGTTTCTGTAAGTACCAGCTAAGACATTGCTTTCCATTACAACAGCAGTCTGCATCACTGTTAAATGTACATGTTACAGTGACTGATTGTCCAGTTTGAGCGAGCAGCACTGAGGGAGTTTGAGTCACTGTCACCTGCCCAATAGATTCTGTCAAATGAGAAAGATTAGAAATCACAAACACTTTTACAAACATATATCTTCACAACATAAAAATAACAAGTAAATAATTAATCCTTCCAGACACAAACCTCTACATAATACTGCCAGCGTCCAGATCAATATGGTGATGGAAGTCATTTTTGTTGGTTGTAGGTTCAGTTAGAGTGAAAACAGTTGTTGATCATGTTTGATGTTTGTCAGAGTTATAAACACATGCAGAGCACTGAAGCGTGTGTCGCTCATGTAAAACACACTCTCTATGCAAACACTGCAGCAGTGAACAGGTTTAAGTTGGTTTAATGGTCACTGGAAACCTCACTGACAGATGTGCTCTTGTGTTCACAATATTACTGATCACAGTTTTTTTTAAATGAAACTCCTCATATCTGAACCAAGCAATCATATGAAAGTCACAGACTGATTCAATAACGCATGTATTCAGAAGATGAGTGTGTGCTTGTTTATTATCTTAAAGTTATGTCTAGTGGTTCCACGCAAGTTGTACGAATTAAATAAAGTACTACATCACTGATGTCTAACTACTAGTAATGATTTTGTGCAGGGGGGATTGGGGAGGTTGGACAATGTGATGTAGGCGCTATTTTACACCAAGGTTGCACCCCTCTGGGGTTTATATTAACCACAGATGTGCCTTTTTACAGTACGGTTTATTAACACCACACTGGGGTGTAAGGATCCACCTGCTGCCCTCACTAACATCTCTTCCAGCAGCAAGTCTTCTCAGAAAGTCTGGCATCCAGCTACTGACCAGACTCAACCCTGCTGAGCTTCAGTGGGTGTGCAGGTGAAAGCTTCATGTTAGTCAATACTGGCTTGTATAACAGGATTCCTCAAGCGTCCAATATACATCTGGCCCAGAGCTTTTAGGCTCATTCGGAAATACGTGCCTCTAAATACATGTCTGCAGCACCGTTATTACGTACCTTACTGCACCTGTCGTGGCAGTTTCAAAGAGAAATGTCCAGAGAATGGTGCTAAAACACACGTTCAATATGTGACCATGGCACGTTTTTAATACGTTGGTACAGGCACGTATTCCTGTGTTTTTATTACACCGCTTGAGGTACTTATTGCGGCTGTTCAGAATTCAAAAATCCGGGGAGTGTCGCTAAAGGTTAATGCTATCGTGTTGGAAATATCCCCTACACCAAACCCAACCCTAAACCTACCTGATAGTGTTAACAAATGCAAAACTGATATAAAAACAAATTTGTTGATGCAGCCGTGCTATTTTAACTTCCTTATAAATCAAAACTCTGTACCTGTAACTCAGTTTTGCAGAAATATATGTAGAGGCACTTATTTCTAATGAGCCTATGTTGGAGAATCTGATTGACTTTTTGTCAAGTTGTTGCTCTCGACTAATGGTTTAAGCTCTATGATTCTTTAGAGTGACAGATTAATTTAGATTTTTTTTTTTCCAGATGCATGTGTGACGATGATGTATCACATCCTCATGAGCAGCTGCAGCATCAGTTCATCACTGTGACTCTGACTGACGGAGGTTTTTGCACGACTCTTTATCACTGTGTGAATATATGATCACCCACACAACCATCAGAATTTGTTCTGCAATTAAAACTCTGACAGTAATAATGTCCGGCATCTTCAGTCTGGAACGAATTGTTGAATAAAGTCGTTTTTTTTTTCTTTTGCGCTCAAAAAGTATTCTCATAGCTTCGTAAAATTACGGTTGAACCCCTGATGTCACAATGACTATTTTAACAATGTCCTTACTGTGTTTCTGGGCCTTGATTGTGTTAGGATCCTTGCTGACTGTGGAGGGTCAGAGAGCTCTTGGATTTCATCAAAAATATCTTAATTTGTGTTCTGAAGATGAACGAAGGTCTTACAGGTTTGGAACGACATAAGGGTGAGTAATTAATGACAGAGTTTTCATTTTTGGGTGAACTATCCCATTAATACATGTACATACATATATTACATTTGTGTATGGGTGATCTTACACATTTCAACATTAGTGTATAGTAACTGGGATCAAGCGCTGCGCTGGTTTTACAATCGATGGGAGAAATTGAGACACACAATATGGCGGTTTTAGTATCATAAATCAGCAGCGCCACCTTCTGGTCTTTATGTGAAGCATTTGCTGAACCGACCCGAAAGAGACAGTTTGAAAAGTTATGAAACAATGATTATGGTATCATTAATGTCAGATTTTATTGCTGCTTTGAAATATATTATTGAACTGTGAGATTCTGTTATTGAATTTAAGTTTAGTCATTCATCATTCAATACTGGAGCTGTAGCTGCGTGACTGAAAACAGCTGCATGAGTGTCTCTAAAATGGCCGATGAGCTTCAATCGCCATCATGTGACAGATCTATAAGAGCACAATGAACCAAATCAAAACCTCAACGCTGTGCAGATTCAATCAGTCCAGTTTCCAGCATTTCTCTTCTCCCTACAGAGAGTCAGAATATGAGGAGAAAGAGCAAAAACAAGATGCTCCTCTGAGCAGCTGCAGAATGAGTTCAGTCACTGTGACTCTGACTGACGGAGGTTTTTGTACGACTCTTTATCACTGTGTGAATATATTTATACTGTTTATGTAGTGGTAACTCTGACAGTAATAATGTCCAGCATCTTCAGTCTGGACTCCACTGATGGTCAGAGTGAAATCACTGTTAGATCCACTGCCACTGAATCTAGATGGAGTTCCTGACTGGAGGCGGTTTGCATAATAAATCAGGAGTTTAGGAGCTTCTCCAGGTTTCTGTAGGTACCAGGCTAAACAATGATCCGAACCACTCAAGTACACATCTCTGCTGGTTCTACAGTTGATTTTGACTGTTTCTTCTGGTTGAGGGACTCTGAGTGACGCTGATGAAGTGTTAAACTCACAGCACTATAAACACTCTCAGAGCACTGAAGCATCTGATCAATATGCAAACACACTCCACATCATTTACCTGAAGACAGTCGCAGACTGTTAAGAGACACAAAATGCACTTATGTGAGAAAAAATTCCATCTTTTTAATATTATTTGAATCCGATCATTCACTTACATTATACATCTTCAAGACCAACTTTAGTATAACCTGACAATCTCATATTAGACTTTGAGAATATTTTTGACTGTAGTTGGATAGAAACATGACTGTTAATTCATAAATTTAATGTCAAATCCATGAATGTTGCTGCAGGTTTTTACAGACATGAGGATCATCACACGAGTCTCTGTCAATCACTGAATCAACTGAGTTTGATTGTGAGTCGTGTCACATGATATAAAATGACAATTTTTTCATAAATTCAGGTTCATGCTTTAGTAATAACACAGACTGCATTTTATTTTATGAGTTTTCAGAGCTTCAGCTCTTTTTTCCTTATTGATAATTATATTCTAAATGTTAAAAAGGAGCACCCAATGACATCATTTGTTGTCATTTTGGTACCACTTTGATTATACTTTTTTTTTTTATTACTACATTTAAGACCATAATTAAACTTAGTTTTTTTTTAAGTAAAGCCTGCAGATATTTTTTTAACTGGAAATTATGGTTGCTTAATTGTATTTTTGTTCATATTTGATAGTTTAATAATTTATACATGCCAGACAAAAGTTATATTTTCTGTATTTTAAAACAAACTTTTGTACCCAATTTTCTCATGCTGTAATAAAAAAACGTATGTTTATTCACATCTGATCGTTGATGCTTTTAATTAAAGTGACTAACACTGAAATATATAAACCAATATATTTCACCAAACTTTCGTGCAGTTTAATGTTCTTAAAATGGCTAAGAAAATCTATCACTGTATAAATTGTTCCTATATTTTTCTGAAGCTGAAAGGATAGAAATGCTTTCTTCTTCACTGAGTTGACTGTTGTGTGTTTGTCAGGCGTCACTCGTCCTAAAGTGAGCGTCCTGCCGCCCTCCAGTGCAGAGATCTCCTCAAAGAAGACAGCGACACTGGTGTGTGTGGCCAGCAAGGGCTTCCCGTCAGACTGGAGCCTGAGCTGGAAGGTGGACGGGAGCAGCAGGTCTCAGGAGAGCAGCGCTGGGCTCCTGGAGAAGGACGGTCTGTACAGCTGGAGCAGCAGCCTGACTCTCTCTGAGCAGGAGTGGATGGAGAGCGTCTCAGTGAGCTGTGAGGCCACACGGAGCGGCCAGCCTGCGCTCACTGGACACGTGACGAGACAGCAGTGTTCAGAGTAGATCTGCTGCTCTTCTCACTCATGTCTCACATGGAGACTAACAGCACATGAGCGACTCCTTCATTCTCCACATCCAGCTTCAGTCGCTCGCATCTGCATCTGCTCTGCTTTGTGTGCTTCGTACTATATGACTATATGTGTGATTTTATTAAAATGCACTCAACAAATAAAATTAAATTGTAGCTTTATGTCCTTATGAGTCCCTTTGTGACATTTTTTACGGGGTCTTTCATTGGATCAGAGCTTTAGCTCACATCTGATAAATAAACTTCACTCAGTGGAGCATGAAAACACCTGCAGATTCATGATGAAACAAGAACATGCGGCCAAATTATTAACCTCACAGATATAGTTCAAGATTAATTTAATAAGATTGAGAGTTACAGATTAATTTAGATATTTATCACATAAAAAGCTCAATGAAGGTTTTATATTTCATTTAATTCCCATCACTGTTGAGTGAGTGATAGTGTTTGAGCAGCTGCAGCATCAGTTCAGTCACTGTGACTCTGACTGACGGAGGTTTTTGTACCACTCTTTATCACTGTGTGAACACATTTTTACTGTTGATGTAGTGTACACTCTGACAGTAATAATGTCCAGCATCTTCAGTCTGGACTCCACTGATGGTCAAAGTAAAATCTCTCCCAGATGATCTGCTGCCACTGAATCTAGATGGAACTCCTGGCTGGAGGGTGTTTGTTGCATAAATCAGGAATTTAGTTGCTTCTCCAGGTTTCTTTAGGTACCAGTTAAGAAAATGATTTCCATTATTACAGCAGTCTGCATCACTGTTAAATGTACAGTTTACAGTGACTGATTGTCCAGTTTGAGCGAGCAGCACTGAGGGAGTTTGAGTCACTGTCACCTGCAAAAGATTCTGTTAAATGAGAAAGATTAGAAAGAACAGATACTTTTACAACCATATATCTTCACAACATGCATAAAAATAACAAGTAAATAACATAATATCTTTACTGGCACGAACCTCTACATAATACTGCCAGTGTCCAGATCAATATGGCGATGAAAGTCATTTTTGTTGGTTGTAGGTTCAGTTAGATTGTAAAACAGTTATTGATCATGTTTGATGTTTGACAGAGTTATAAACACATGCAGAGCACTGAAGCGTGTGGCGCTCGTGTAAAACAGACTCTCTATGCAAACACTGCAGCAGTGAACAGGTTTAAGTTGGTTTAATGTGCTGTTTCATTGAACAGGACAATAAACTGAGGTCACTGAAACCTCACTGACAGATGTGCTGTTGTGTTCACAATATAACTGATCACAGTTTTTTAATACTTTGTAATGACTGATCCAAGGAATCATAGCAATCATATGAAAGGCACAGACTGATTTAATAATATATGACAATATTCAGAATATGAGTGTGTGCTTGTGTGTGAACAAAGTGACGG